>NC_057348.1:117717991-117777991 GCF_016509475.1 Prionailurus bengalensis
AAAATTATTTCAAAATAAAAAACTAAAAAAAGAAAAAAGAAAGATAAAGGAAAACAAGACACGATGCGCTGAGTGAAAAAGAAAATAAATAAAAGGTGTGAGATCCAAAAGCTGCCACTGTAAAACCCAGCTGCTAGCCCGTGCAGGTTTTAGGTTTTGTTCACACCTTGTGCTTTATTTTAGCCAAAGCTGGAGTAGACCGCTGCTTTCAATGGGAAAAAATAAAACAGAACTCTCTGTGTGGGGCCCTTCCTCACAATCTCTTGTGAATAGCACAGTAAGATTATCGTTTGTTGATGAGTGCGTTCGCTAAAGGTCGGCAAGGACCGTCCCAGCTTGTGGAGTGTTGCATTCTGAAATTTGTGTGACTTGAATTTCCAGTTTGTGTGGATTGTATTATGTCGTCCGTTCTCAAGGATCTGCAGGCTGGCTGGGGCTGGCTCTGCTTCAGTGTGTGGGTCCGGGTCGGCTCTGACTTGGGCCAAGGGACTAATTGGGACGTAATCTTCTCAGAATGGTGGTAGAAGGGTAAGAAGGCAAGTCCCACCACGCAATCACATTTCAAACCTCAGCCTGTGGCCCATCTAACGCCTCGCGGTCAAAGCCATTCACGTGGTCATGCCCCAAGTCAGAGTGGGGAGCTACACTCCTCGCATGGAGGTTACGGGGATAAAATACATGTATTTTTCAAGTTTATTTATTTATTTTGAGAGAGAGAGAGAGACAGAGAGGCAGAGAGAGAGAGAGAGGGAGAGCAAAAGAATCCCAAGCAAGCTCAGCCCTGCCAGTGCAGAGCCTGATGCCGATGCTCAGACTCGCAAACCATGACCTGAGGCGATATCAAGAGTCAGATACTTAACTGCCCCAAAGTACCTATTTTTGATACTATATCTAATCAATTTCTGGCCTTTGCCGCTTCCACCACGTGGCTACTTCTGGCCTGCTCCACAAAGCCTTCTTCCTTTGCTTAAGTGTGGCTACTGAAAGATGGACCTGCTCCCACGGATGGGATCAGTTTTCGTGGGTACTGTGACTGCTCGGGGGTTTCTCGGAAGTGAGTTCCAGAACATTGTTGCTTGAGCGCTTTGGTGTTAAAGGTACGCATGGAGGTCCTCTTCTCGGTTCCTACCCAGGTATGTAGATACCATCAGGTCAGCTGGGGCAGGTGGGTCTAGGAACCTGGCCCCATCCGTTACCCAGGATCACCACTCCCGAGTGGCTGTCTTGGCCTCTTGACAGACTGGCTTGCCCTGCCAGACCCCAGGCCACACGGTAAGGAAGTTCTTTCCCGCCATCTCTCCGCCCTCCCCCTCAACCTGGCTTCTCTCATGCACTCCCTTCTCAAGACAGGCACAAAACTGTCTGACCAACAGTTCAAGTTTGTTGACTCGTTGGTTTAGGTTTCTCCAGGAGGTTCCTTGCTTCACCCAGATCAGTGGGTGCAGTTAGTGACTTGTCGGGAGACCCAGTCCTCTGTCCCAGAATTCTGGTGTCTCGAACCACAGAGACCATCTTATTTATCTTCCACCCGCTGCGGTGAGTTACGTGTGACCCCATATAACTTCAGTTATCAAAAGGCATTTGTTCAAAGGAGCTAAACTTCCGAGTCTTTCGTGTTCTGACCCAACCTTATTTTCTTTGATTCTCCAGTGTGTTTTGTTCACTGGATCTGGCCACTTTTCCCATAGCTCCAAGGTCACAGTGTTACTGGTAACCATGGTCTAGACTTCTCACTTCCTGAGGAGCCCTTCCTCTCCTGTCCTCCAAGCAAATCCTGCCTGCCCCTCAGGGCTCAGATGGAATGCACCTACTGTGTGAAACTTTGCCTGCTGTTCCTGTCTTGGGGGGGGGGGGAGGGTTCTCCATTGTTCTATGCTCTGAAGCACACACAGTTTCAACTACAACTTGACCTTTAGTAGTTCTTTTGTTTTCGTAACTGCATACATAATGTAACAACATAAATTATCTTAACTAACTAGTTAGATTATAACCTTATTGTGGTCAGAGGCCCCCAACACTTGTTCTGTATCCTCCCTGGCCAGGAAGAGGATTTTAAGCACAAAGTTGGAATTCAAGACATTCACAACCAGTTGCAAAATGTAAATCACAAAATAAATCCTTTGCTTTCTCCTAAATTAACAGAGAAAAGCTAAGAAGGAAAGTGAATCAAGAAAGATCAGGCAAAATAACTTCTGTGTGGATATACAATATTTTAAAAGAAATAGTAATTGAATTAGGAAGAAAATGGGTACTTTGAAGAGGAAAAGGACATTCTTCACAAAGAAAAACTTATTGTGGATTTATTTTTCTCAGATGATGAATCAATGCTAACTATTCCAAAGTCTTATCTAAATGTAATAATAGGTTCTGTTTCCCCAGTATTTTGCAGCTGAGGGAGGGCAGACATCATTTATCTCTCTCCATGTTATAGGAAGATAAGAAACCGAGGGTCACAGCATGTATATGCTTTGCTCAGCGTCTCAGCTGCTAAATGACAAAACCGGGTCTAAGTTGTCTTCTGGCTCCAGGACCAGGGTTCTTCCCCCCCCCCCCCCCCCCCCCCCCGCCACCTCTGCCACAAATCCCTGCTCCTTGAGGATGAGTCCTTTCTTTCTTTCACTCTCCCAGGATAATTGTGTAGCTCTGGTAAAAGATCTATCACGATGAAGATGAATTGAGCTATCTGGTAAACATTTTAGGGAAAGAGAGGAGCTAAGTTGGAATGTGAGTGGATTGCGGTGTTGGTGGCCACCTGGCATTTTAACTGATGACATAATTACTTCTCATAACACAGAGCACCAATCATGGGGTGATGGTAATGGACAGAGGCTCTTAAGTAGTTACAGGCATGGATAAAAGCGACCACCCTTCATTAATAAAGGCGGGTGCTGGAATCTGCATGTCACTGGTAGCTGGGATGATATTAGGGTGGTAAGTTTTTGGCCCAGTCTAACATTCAGGTCCTCTATCACATCTGTGATCTGCCTTTCTGGCCCTTTCTTCCCCTACTTCCCTTTACTTAGCTTACCACCCAGCTCACCTGAGATATCCAGGGCTCTCCAAACACAGTCCCCTCTTTTTTCCTGTCTCCCTGAGTTTACACGCCTCCTGTCACTTTCTGCCCTATGATCCAGCTCAAAGGCTACTTTTTCCAGAAAGCCGCCCTGCTTCCCTGGCAGGAAGTGGGTTCCCCTGCTTCTAAACCCCCCAGTGCTTTCTTTCCCTGCACTTCTCTGATGGCCATTGTCATGTACTATCTTTGTTACAGTGTCGGTTTCTTTCTCCTTTGTGAGTGCAAAATCTTAAAAGAAGGTTTATCAGAGCTTAGCAAAGTGCTGGGCACTTGGCAACAACCCTCGGTGTAAACACTGCTTATGAAAGTGACAGAATGAGCAAATGAATGGATGTCTTATGTAGCCTGCCAAATTTTTTAATGCAAAATTTTCATATTATCAGTAGAATCACTATTCTCTTTTTAGGATATGAAAAAAATATCATTTCACCCAAGATATGGTGAGCTTTATCCGTCTCTCCAAAAACTGTCCTACGTTAGTAGTTAAGAACAGCTTATGGGGGGCGTCTGGGTGGCTCAGTTACTTAAGCTTCCGACTCTTGATCTCAGCTCAGGTCTTGATCTCAGGGTCGTGAGTTCAAGCCCCACATTGGGCTCCACGTTGGGTGTGAAGTCTACTTACAAGAAAGAAAAGAACAAGAAGAACATCAAAAAGAAGGGGGAAATTAACCAAACTGAGGGATACATTTACTAAGCACCTGAAAATGCCCTGCCATTATATCTGAAAGCTCATTAGCATAGAAATGGGGTTTTGAAAACACTGGGTTTTGTACTTGTTTCTCATGGATATTTACATTTACTTATTTAAACAGTTGCACCAAATATAGACGTGACTTAGGGTTGAAGATCCTGTTCCCTCCCTTTCGAAAGACTTCCTCCTACATAGGGAGTGTATCTATCTATGTTCTACAGCGTGCTGACATTAGAACAGCCTTGTCCAATAGAACTTTCTAAGATGATGGAGACGTTCTATGTCTGCATGTCCAGGGCGTGTCCAGGATGGCACCACTAGCCACGTGTGGCCACTAAGCCCTTGAAATGTGCCAGAGTGACTCAGGAACTGAATTCCAAATTTTATTTAAATTATTTTAAACTAATTAGTGTAAGTGTAAATAGCCACACGTGGCTAGTGGCTACTACATTGGACAAGTCAGATTTAGGGCCTCCAACACATAGCTGGAACCCATGAACCGCAAGTTCATGACCTGAGCTGAAGTCAGATGCTTAACAGACTGAGCCACCCAGGCGCCCCCCTGTCTACATGTTTCTGAGTTCAGTTTCCTTTGTCCAGCTTTTTATTTAAAGGCCACATGCCTTTAAATAAAGGGGTCCTACCAGTTCTGTCTATGCTGTTGTCAAAATTATCGTTGACAGCTTCTTTAATTCTCCACGAAGACGAGGAGTCTGCCGGGGATAACTATGACTAAGTAGAGATTTCCCTGTAAATTACTGATATCCGAATGGGATACCTTCCACCGCAGTGATCTTGTTCACACGCACAGCTTTGTTGGGAGAGACTTTTGTTTTGGTGATGAGTTGCTACCATTTTGTTCTATGGGGTCGAGAGCGTCTATTTTCATATTGGAACTGGTGCCATCCCTGCCTGAACTTGTTGGATGTTCTGAAGCAAAAGAACTACTTGCTTGCTCCTCTCCGAAAAATTCTTGTTAGTGAGGCCCATGCAGGTGAGCAAGACGTTCAAGTGAAGAAAAAAAAAAAAAAAACACAAAACAAAAATAAATCCACTCTATGAGGAAGTGAGGCTGGGAAACAAGGCATACTTGTTTTGGGCGGGGGAGTTGGGGGGAGCCTTGGAGCATCTGACAGAAGCTTTATTCTCATGCATAAAGATGGAGATTAGAATGAAAAAAATAAGAATTTGGTTTAGAAAGGCAAGTTTATATCTGTGCTGTTTCCAGACCCTTTAGCAGAAAGCCAGCCATTTCCCTGGAAGCCGGTGGCGTCATTTCAGGGCCCTTCGGTGCAGGAGTAACATCCAGCAGCCCTCCTGCCCTCACCTTCGGAGGCCACCCCACCCGCACCCCAGCCTCAACTTGCCACAAGCAGGGGCACCATTAATGGCCCTGCAACATCCAGGGGGACCGCATTGCAGCAGTCGTTCAGTTTTGGGGGGGGGGTGGTAATTACCAGCACATGATTATTTTATTTTGTCTGAATTATTTACAATGGGAGGAAGCAGTTTGGAGGGGAGGGATGTGAAAGAGCGTGTTCAACTCCGCTCGCTCGCATTGATTCTACCCGGAGCGAGAAGAGCAAACCTATTAAGAAGAAAAATCACTTCCTTTTCTTCTTCTCTTTCCTCCCCCCCCCCCCCCCCCCCCCCCCCCCCCCCCCCCCCCCCCCCCCCCCCCCCCCCCCCCCCCCCCCCAGGTCTTAGAAATAAATAAATAATGCAGAGTGAAGTCCTGGTGGCTGCAGGGAGGGGACGGCCACTGGGGACTGGTTCCCATGACCGCAGGTGAGCTCTCGGCCTCTTCCGTTCCCTCCCCGCCCCCGCGCCGCATCTTGCTTGTTGGTGGATAATGAGCACCGCGTATGGATTTAAATCCCATTGAGAGGATGTTCCGCTATGGAACCTGTAATCAGGCCAGCTGGGCTTTAACCCTACAGATGCCATTCCCTTGTTTTTACACTTAAGAGTTACGGTCTGGGACTTCCAAAAGAACCTGCAGATGGTGAATACAGGCAAACACAGGGCACGAGGGCCCCTTTGGGGGTAAAACAGAATGGAAGCCGCCAGAAGGAAGCAAGGTGACTAGAACCGTTGGCCAGTGGGATCCGTGGTGGTTTTGTGCTTCCACTGCTAGGTAGAGTCATGTCTGTGAGAAGAGGTGCTATATCTTTGGGGCAGGATACTGCATTCTTATATGAAGAAAACAGACAGATATGTAAATAGAGGAGACTGCCCCTCAGACCTGACTCTACTGCATATCTTTAAACAGAAATATCTGCAAAGCAGTGCCCTGGCATCACTGAAGAGAAGGAACCAGCACCTTCTAAATTCCTGCTGCCACCAATGTGTGTGGGTGAGCCACCTGAGGGAAAAGGGATGGGGCCCTAAGCAAAGTAGTGGCTTTGTTCAGTTTTTCTTCACTAAAGAACTTTTTCTTTCTTTCTTTTTAAATACATTTTTTAATGTTTATTTATTTTTGAGAGAGAGACACACACACACAGAGCATGAGCAGGGGAGGGGCAGAGAGAGTGGGAGACATAGAAGCCGAACCAGGGTCCAGGCTCTGAGCTGTCAGCACAGAGCCTGATGTGGAGCTGGAACCCTTGAACCATGACATCGTGACTTAAGCTGAGGTCGGATGCTTAACTGACCGAGCCACCCAGATGCCCCTAAATGTTTATTTATTTTGAGAGAGAGCGAGCACATGTGCATGCACATGTCTAAGCATCGTACTCTTGATTTCAGCTCAGTTCATGATCTCATGATTCATGGGATCCAGCCCCACGGTGGGTGGGATCTGTGCTGACGTGACCATCTAGATGTTTCCACTTTTTGTTATTACAGGCCATGTTTCCATGAATAGTCTAATCCAATCTAGTCTCTTGGTCTAAACATTTCTCTGTTGTATATGCCCAAGAGTAGTGTCGCTAGGTCATAGGGAAGGAGCATCTTCAGGCCAAGATCTGAGTGGTTGTCCAAGCTGCACTCCCAATAGTACTGTTTAATAAGGACTCAAAAATGTGAATCAACCAGGGGCTAATTCAGCAGTTCTCAAATGATCTGAGTTAAGAAGAAGCCCCAGACAATGATGGTAGGGATATGATGTTGGCCAGGCACTATTCTCAACACTTCAAACACGTGGACTCGCTTCACTTTTATAATTACTCTAAGAGGTATGTACTATTATCCTTACCTGCAGGTAAAAACAAAACAAAACAAAACAAAACAAAACAAAACAAAACACCGAGCACAGAAAAGTTAAGTAGCTTGGCTGGTAAATGTAGGATCTGGAATTTGAACCGTTGTTCTGAACCCTATGCCTCATTTTAGCCGTTAACCTATGAGTTCACTCTAAATGAGCCAGTAATAAAGGCAGCTTCATGACTGGCGACTGATTGGTTATTCTGCCATTCAAGGGTAGAGCTTACCTTTCTAATCATACCTTATTACACCCTGCCTTTCCCAGTTTTCACTGAGAGTTTTGCCTGTATTTAGACGGCATCCGAATTTGATTGTTAGGAAGCAAAGAAAAGCATTCTTTCTTGGGTAGAGGGAATTTGGATGACCTCTTGGCTAATGTAAGAAAAAGTGTGAGAAGGAACTCTTAAACCCAACCCCCCAAATCCTAACCTAGCATAGCCTACCTGAAGTTTATGGTGTGGTTATCGACACTTGGCCAGACAAGAGGAGAAATAATTGTTGCTACTGGCCCATCCTCACGTAGTTTGATGCTAAGTACTATAGTTTGCATGGCAAAGTCATGAGGGAGGATATTGACTGTTTCAAAAGCTGCTCAAAGTGGCTAAAATATGGCCTAATAATGCTGTCACCAGGCATATGGGCCTTGCTATTTTTTGTCATGAAACATCAGCAGAAATGAAGAACCATACATAAATTCATACCTTAAGATCAATAAAGCTGTATTTTTTTGGCCCAAATTATTCATATTAGTCTTTTACATGGTATCTTCAGTCCTTAACTTTCCACTTCCCACTTCCCTTTGTCTGTACACTGACATTTGAACAGGATACAAAAGTGGTATTACTAAAATTCAGTGCCTAGAATCCTTCTTTATGATCTGCCTTTAAATGCAAACATTATTTCAAATGTGATTAACAACAGTGTTCTCAAGACAGTAATTTCTATTTTTGTTTGTTCATTTCAAATAGGGATGTTCATATGAAAACCCAGTACAAAGGCCAAACTGTTAAGCTCTTCTTAAGTCAAAGTAGGCATATTTCATGTTGAAATATGTCATTTTAACGTTGAAAGATAAAAAAGAAAGTCTTTGAAGATTTGGCCTATGGAGTAAATTTCAAAATGGGAAACAACACCAGTCTTGTAATGAGATGTAAATCATAACACTGACATTTATCTTCTCCTGGTAAGTTCAATTCCCTGTAGCAGCATAGAAAGGAAAAGAAAATATTGGAACTGAGAGTAATAAAGTGAATAGGGCAGGCTCTGCACGTATAAATGACACGTTCCTTCACAAAATGAGAGGGACTGGAAGACCTAAGACATAGTCCCCTTTTCTGAAAATATCCCAGACCTTTGGCTTTTACCAATGTATTTACTGTCTTGCATGTCACCAGTGGGAGAATCACTGGGCTATGGGACAGGCCCCTTGAAAAAGTCAAAAGTCTTGGGAAGTGTGAAGAAACAAGGGGCCATTCATATGTGAGTATGAATTGGATCAATAAGATGGTTTTCCTTAGGGCATCCAGTTGGGAGGGTCTACAGTCAGGGGTTCAGAGTTCAGGGGGCTGAAATAATTGGGAGGAGGTAGGCAGGGGATGAATGTGGCACAGAGGTGAGGGGTGTAGGGCGGCCACGAGGATGCAGGGCACTTGGGGAGAAGGGGGAACACTGTTAAGGAAATAAAGAAAGTGACCTGGGAAGACAAATTTAGCTTACTTAAAAAATGTGACCGCATCATAGAACTACCTGATTCTAGGCCACTGATGTCATTCCTCTTAGCATTAAGTCCGTTTTGGTAAGCTAATATGATAAGCCACAATTTACAATTTTGTTTCTAAGGAAAAATGCTAATAGATTGCAATGATTGGCTCCAATTCTTCACCCCCTTGCTTTAGGCTCACGTAAGAGGAGTCTACAGTGTATCTTACTATCTCTTGACTCTGGGGTCGTTCATAAAACTTGGTGTTGGCCAACCCCATGTGGGCAAAAGTATGTCAGTTATCTCTCTAGGTATTTAGAGGCTTTGTCTTTTTCTGTTTGCCCTCTTGTACTTTTTGCACTTCTGGTCTGTCGATGATGAACTTTCTGTGGATAGCTACTACTCATTTAGCAGAGTTGCAGCTTGAAGCAAAGTCATGGAACTGAGCACCAGCTTAAATGAGCTCATCTCCAGCTGGCCTGCAGATACATGAGAATAAGTGATAGTTGTTTTAAGCTTAAGTTGTTTAAGTGAGTTTGGGGATGCTTTGTCACACAGCATCTTTGTGGCAATAGCTAACTGATACACAGAGCTCTGAAGAACCCTCTTATAAGTGATCTCTTAGAATATAACCCATTATTAAATTGGAATTTTCCTGTGCTGCAACAAGATCATTATTCTCTTTCTAAGGAGAAATTTTAAAATTTAGTTACAGGCCAGTGATAGGACAAGTGCACAATTTGTTACCTAATAAGACAAAGTGGAACAGAGAATATGCCTTGCACCTATAGATAAACACTACTATCTGTTGCCTATAGGAGTGGTTTTCAGACAACTCTCCCAAGTTCTCGGGCCTCCAGGGAGTTCTAATAAGGTCTGCCTTGGAATGGGAGTTTCTTCTCCCCCTTCTTCACCTAGCTTCAACCATATCAGAGCCAGTTTTATTTGTTTTGCATACTATGCATTTTTGTAAGATCTTATCTAATTAAGGTGCCAAGATAAGTTCGAACACCTCCAGTGAACTCCTTGCTTTTCTTGAAACTCATGTTCTCCCACACCTGTACATCTCTTCCCTCTGCCCAAATTGTTCTCTCTTTCAGCTTCTCTGTAGAAAGCTCCTATTCATTCCTCAATACTCATGATTTCAAAATAAATCTTTGACACTTCTTCCTTCAAAAGATGGGGCTTAATTGCTATGCCCTTAAGTATGGGCTGTACTGAGTAACTTTTAAACAAGTAGATTATGCAGGGAGTGATGGTGTGTGATGTCTAAGATTAAGACCTCTCTCTTTCTGTCTTTCTCTGTCTATCTCTGTCTCTGTCTCAGTTCACTCATTCTTGGGAAACCCAGCTGCCATTTTATGAGAACATTCAAGAAGCCCCACAGAGAGGCCCACAAGAGGAACCGAGGCCTCTGGCCAACAGCCATGTGAGTGGTCTTGATTGCAACCTAATGAGAAACCTTGAGCTAGCTCTCGAATTCTTGGCTCACAGAAATTGTGAGGAAAAGAAAAAAGTTGGCTTTAAGCTGCCGTGTTTTGGGGTAATTGTTATGCAGCCATGTAGGTATCTCTTGCTTTCCAAAAGTTTATGTCACCTCACTTCTATGAAAAGCTATTAGTACACTGACAGCTTTCTTCATACAAGTGAAAATCCTGGGGCCCCTGGGGTGGTTCAGTCGGTTAAATGTCACGCTCATGATTTCCGCTCAGGTCATGATCTCATGGTTTGTGAGTTGGAGCCCTGCGTGGGGCCCCGTGCTGACAGTGCAGAGCCTGCTTGAGATTCCCTCTCCTTTTCCCTCTCTCTCTGCCCCTTCTCTGCTCATGCTGTCTCTCACTCTCTCGAAATAAACAAATACACTTGAAAAAAATCTTAAGAAAAAAGTGAAAACCCTCTTCAGATTTCTTTTGGTTAGTGAGCAGAGGTACTAAATCTGGTTAGAAAAAACAGGTACTACTCTTCTAAAATTCCTGAGTAAGTGTTAATGTTTCTCTTCTTTCTCATAGCCTTTAATATATACCCCATTTGCAAAGTTTATTCCATTGCATTATCTATTTACATATCTGTCTTCCCCATGAAGCTAGGAGATACTTGTATTCTCAGATGCTGGCACAGTCCTTGGCATCTTCTATATTAGATACAAAAAAAAAAAAAAAAAAAAGCCCCAGCCCAAAACTGAAAGAAAAAAAAAAATCACCCAGAGATGAGACAAAGGATAGGAAAGAGTTATCTCTGTCTCCACCACAGTAATTCTCAGTTTGGACCAGCGATGATAAAAAAGCAGAAAGCCCTCAAATGAAGTCAGTACTGTATGTGTTGGATTTATGGCTTTGATCAAGTGTAAATAGAAGGTATATAGTTTACTAAGCTATAGAGGATGTTTGATGTTCTTTAGAAGCCAGAGCTACAAAGTCAAATCAAGAGGATAGAGCTGGTATCTGGTTAATTCCATGTGGACCCAGTGATTTGGAATGAGAGTTTTCTGGGTATGCCAGACTACACAGGCCTAAACTTTAGATTTAAATTTACCTAAAGATTTAAATTTATTTAAAATTGAGATTTTTTTTTTTATTTAAAAAAAAATTTTTTTTTCAACGTTTATTTTTATTTTTGGGACAGAGAGAGACAGAGCATGAACGGGGGAGGGGCAGAGAGAGAGGGAGACACAGAATCAGAAACAGGCTCCAGGCTCTGAGCCATCAGCCCAGAGCCCGACGCGGGGCTTGAACTCACGGACCGCGAGATCGTGACCTGGCTGAAGTCGGACGCTTAACCGACTGCGCCACCCAGGCGCCCCTAAAATTGAGATTTTTAAAAGTTTAAAAGAAAAGTTTATATTTGAGAGAGAGAGAGAGAGAGAGAGAGAGGGCGCAAGGGGAGGAGGGACAGAGAGAGAGGGAGACACAGAATCTGAAGTAGGCCCCAGGCTTCAAGCCATCCGCAAAGCCTGATGTGGGGCTCAAACCCACAAACTGGGAGATCATGACCTGAGCTGACTGGCTAAGCCACCCAGGTGCCCCTAAAATTGAGATTTGATGATGACGATTTGTGTTCTTATTTCAATGATCATCTAGATATTAGCAGAAAAATATTCGGGATCATCTGGAGGTCAGCCTAATAACTTAGAACTGCCATGTAATTTCAGGTTCCAAGTTTATGACTCAACATGGCTCAAATGGCCCCTCAGGTGACAGGGTTTAACTTCTAATGCAATGCTCCTCAGGCTGAGGTCTGTGGGCTTGTAATTTTAAGGATCCACAAGTGCTTACATTTGGAAAACTGTGATAGAGACAATAAATGCTTCCTTGGAGGAGGGATTATTGATTTTTCATCTGGGTAGTCAAGGGAAGGTTTTATGAGGGAGCTGCCAGCTTGGCTGGCCCTCAAGGATGGGCCCTGTATGCGTTCTCTCAACCAGTGACATCAAGTGTCCATTTAAACTACCTGCTTGAGAAAATACCCCACTTCTAGCAGCCATTCGTTACTTCCTGGTTATTCTTTGAGAGCTTCTGTGTGTTAGCTATATTTAATTATAGTGCGGCCCAGAGAGAAGATGGGATGGAAACTGTGTGGAGGGGGCCGTGGAAGAAAGGAGAGGGCGGGGCTGGAACAGGGAACAGAAAACAGTGCAGGGTAGCTGGAGCGCAGGGCAAATGCGGGCTGCAGTGGACATAGGGTGCGATGTTGGCAAAGTCTGGTCTGAAGGCCAAGGCTCAAATTTTTTTGTCCGTCATGAGGCGAGGAAGGAGGAGGGCTGTGTGTGCGTGTGTGTTCCATGGTTAGTCATTTTACACCGACAGGAAGGACTCTGACAATATTACAACAAATGCAAATTCATGGTCCTATGGTTGAATAACTATCTCGGCATCATTTTGTTTCAGAACTCTTGCTCATCATTAAGATGATGAGCCGTTGGGCATGTGGGGAAGTTTCAATTTATATGTCACCTCTGATCCTTGAAGAAGACCTAGAAAACATGTTTTGAGTATGCGCCTTGCCCTGGCTGACGGGGTGGTCCCGGGCAGGTCAGGTCTCATGCCCACTCTTACGCCCGACAGCAGGTTAAATCCACCTCAGCCCGGACCGTGGGGGGACCAGTCTGTTGTCTGGGCTGAGCTCAACAGACTCTGTCTTACGGGTATTTGAAGTCTGGACATGGAGAACCTCAGTCAGTAAAGGTGAAGATGGTGTTGGGACTGAAATCTTGCTCCAGGTCAATCCATGTTGAAAGCAGAGGACGCTTGTGGCAAGAGAAAGAGAGAGGTGAAGAAAGAAGAAAAGCGAGACAGAGGTGAAATCCATGTCGAGAGCAGAGCTCTGATTTCAGGCTTTCCAGTTTTCAGTTCTAGTTCCCACTTGGCCTGTATCTCATTCGTTTCCTGTCTGTGTTTCCCATTCTTTTCAGGATTGCCTGTTGTGTCCTTACAAGAAAATTCTCTACGCCTAAGCTAATTTGACTGGGTTACTCTTTCTTGCATCCGCACATAACCTTTCTAAAATAATGCTGAACTTTCCAATGAAGCCATTGGCTCTCAAGTGACCATCAGGCTGAAGGGCGTGTCGTCAGCTGACCAGAGCAGGTGCTAAGTCAGCTTTGACCACGAAGACATGAATGGCTTCAGTTTAGTAGCGAGGATTCTGGGAAGCAAGTTAGCAAGTGCAGCTTGACCACTGCTGGATGAGATTCCACCGCTGGCTGTGGCCAAGGATTGACCGAAGACCTCAGCGGTCACGAAGGTCTACGCCAACCATAGCCAAGAATCTTTTGACAAAAATCTGAGACAAGTAGCCACAGTGACAATAGGTATATTATTTTTACCCTTAATTTTCCATTCTTCTTTGCGAGCAAAAAAATCTCATGGCGGAAGAAAAGTCATTGCCATTCTTTCAGACGTCTGATGAAATCTGAAGATCTCTTTATACTAACTGCAGGATTTAATCAGGAGTGGGTAATGTGAATGTATGTACTATAATGAATTTCAAGTATTGCAACCTGCAGAGGTTGTCAGTAACTGAATTCCTGGGGTATGCAACTTGTAATTGAAAATCTTTACATTTTAGTTCCACCTGTCATTTTTCTAATTCTATTCGGAGAATGTCTATTATAATAATGCTTTTTCTCTGTCCATCAAAAGTTATGCTTTAGTAGAAATGCAGATCATTAGACGTTATTAATTCCAGCGTGTTGGTAATTTGGAAAACTTGATATGTTTGAGGGTCGTTGAGACTGTAGAAAAGACTTTCACTTTGAAAAAGAATAAATTGGGTAACTCTGGGGTAGCAAGGAGAAATATGATTTCAACGACAACTTCCTGTAAAGGGCTGGGAATCTTCCTTAGGTGTACATGCAGCTGGAAATATCAGAGGACGAAACCAACAGGGGATGGGCACCCAGGGGATCCTCTTTGTACTTTTTCCTGGAAGAAGGTATTGCCCCTCCTTGGCTACTAGTCATCTGTCCGTTTGTGGGGAATCCTGTTCCTCGAATACAGAGGCTGATGGCAGCATAACGAAGTTTTGCTTATCCTCGTTCTCGCTACATTTCTCCGAGCATGGAAATTTTACAAGGAACAACCAAACTGCACCACCAAATGCTATTGATATTATGGGATTGCATCAATAGCATTGGCTGTTTCATTTCCATTCACTTATCAGATATATTTACTTCTCAGATATTTCCTTAACCGGAATTGACTGTACTATAATTGCCTATTTCTTTGGTCCATTGGCTGTTAACCTTGAAGTGACTGGGGTAGAGCTGGCGAGGCCTTCCCTGTCAGGCCTGACCTCTCACTATGCTGGAGAGAGCGCTGCCATGACAACGGCGACAGATGTCAGCTAAGCAATGTGCACCCTAGAAAGACTCCTGTATTGAGAAAATCGATCTTGTAATGGTGCCACGGAGCACATTCGCTGAACTGCCAAGTGTTCTAGGCTTAATCATTTATTTCATCTAGCAGAGAGAAGAAAACATAAAAGAAATGAAATGAATTTGACCTCTGTCTTCTGAGTGACTTTAGTGCTACACTGAATTCTAGCAAGTGCCTCTTATGAATTTTAAAAAATTACATTAGGAATAACATTTTGAAGTGAAATGACTCTTGTAATGCCAACCCTCCAGAAACATGTTATTTCAAATGTCAGATACATAATAGTCATTTGCTATTTTCTGTGTATGTCCAGGGGTTAGCTCCGTCCTGAGTATGTTTCAGGCAAATTATTATAAAGGAACCAGGAATGAAGCAGACCAGAGCTGGCTGCCTTGGCTTTCTCTCTTTTTCTTAGCATAAGGTGACTTCCTTTGTGCTGGTGATCACAAGGGCTTAGCGAGTAGCGTAAACAGCGTTTCGTATTGACAGCTCCGGGCTGCCCTCCATTTTACAGTCTTCCAATAGCATGCTCATGTCTCTGTCTCCAGAGTGGAGTTTGTCTCCGTGACAGTTAATCCTGGGACAGCTTTCCATCGCCTTGATAGGCTTGTCATTCAAGCCTTGACACCTCTCATTCATTTGAGTCTGGCCTGCTGGATATGCAAATGATCCGAGGACTGGAAACCATAATCCCTCAGCCGTGATGGCCAGTATGTCAATGTCACTATTTTTGGAAAGACCATTCTGTTAGGAGTCGGGGAGCGGTGGGAGACCAAGCCAGGGGACATGGAATGCACTTGTGACCTTTCTTTAGCCCAGGTTAGAACTAGCTTTCTTAAAAAGCAAACCCTCAAACCAAGACCAACCCCCAAAGCTTAAAGATTGTAGACAAATCTCTCTGATAACCTTGCCCATATAAATAAATATCATTGCGAGTGATTATAGTGAAAAGGATCTCTTAAGATTTTCAATGCGATATGTCTGTCTCTTGTGCTGTGGGATATTTTATTGCATTTTTGCCCTCAAGTGGAGCTGACGGGAGCCAAGCTTGTAATTTAAATCAATAAGAACCCTTTACCATGGCCATAAAATACTTGGCTAAACCTTTGAAGTGGCCACAGTTGAATGCACAGTGAACACAGTATAAATGTTCCTTAAGATGTATTGTATGAGACCACTACTAAAACAGCATTCAAAGGAACCGGCCTTAAGCATCTTTTGTGACTGATGGGAGAGGGTCCCGCCTGCTTTTGATCATTTACATGCACCGTTCGCCTTGCCACTCCAAGTGGCTCCAAACAAGCCCTCTTAATTGGCACATCACCCCAGCCACAGCCTTCTGCTTTCTCTTCAGACCTTTTCACCGTCTCTTTGGCGGGGTTTCTGGGATCTGGGTCCCCTTCTAAACCAATAATCCACATCTGATATGCTGTTGTGTTGATTGCCCCCGTTCATTTGCGCCGTAGCTGGGAAAACAGAACAAAGGCCGCCCGGCCGTTCATCCCCAGCGCGGGAGCGGGGAGCGCAACCCTGGTGGTTCAACAATGCTGGCAGGGCAGCGTTCTCTGCAGGAAAGGCAGGAGCTTACCTGTTAGCCTCTTGGGCAGTGTTTGGAGCGTGGTTCTTCAGCAAACTGTCGGAAGAAACGCCGTTTGGCTCTGCTCGGTTCCCCTCCCTGCTCCACCCCTGCTCTTGCCTCTCCCTGTCTCTGCTCTTTCTTGCTGCCTTTGCCTCTCGTTTGCGTGGATGGCTGGGTGGGTGGATGGATGGATGGATGCCTCCTCACTCTTGTCCTCTGTGTCTGTCTTCGTTTGTCCCTCACTCTTTGTCTCTCTGTCTCTCTCAGATTCTGAAATCCTCTCTGATTCTGTAATAACACTCAGCAGTCGTTATCTGAGTCCGGAATTTGGTCATGATACCTTTGGGTCACACTTCATTTCCTGGTCGGTAGTGCTGCAGTTACTATGCCAGAGGCACAGGCTCACACCTGGGGTGACAGTCGCTTCCTTCCAGAATCATCGACCGGCCACCTTTCTTGGCCACTGCCTCCCAGGAAGCACTTATTCTTGGTGAAAAGCCAAAGACGGGGACCAGAGTCACAGCCGCTTTGCTCGTTAGCTGATAAAACACACCCTTCCCCACAATTCCCCGAGTTCCAGATGGGACCTTCGGGCAATCCCTGTGGTTAAGGAGATGGACACACACTCCACGGGGCCTTTCTTCTTCTGGTAGGCACTTTTGGAAGGGCCCATCTGGGTCCAGATGTGGCTCCTGTCATGGGTCACATGTCATGGATGTTTGCTGCGTGTGGTCTGGCCACATATTTTGCTGTATGGCCTCTGCAAACCCAACATGATTAGGTGGCTCACCATACTTCAATTGTTTACCAAATTTCTTTTGCTCTTATGTGACAGCAGACGAGGCAGGGCCTTGGAAATATTTATGAAGTTGGTATGTATAAACGTCATTTATAAATGTATGCAGAGGTAGACTATCATGGCTGAAATCAGATTTTATTTATTTATTTATTTTTTAAGTGTTTATTTAATTTTGAGAGAGAGAGAGAGAGAGAGAGAGAGAGAGCATGTGCGCGAGCAGGAGTGGGAGAGGGGCAGAGAGAGAGGGAGACACAGAATCCGAAGCAGGCTCCGGGCTCTGAGCTGTCAGTGCAGAGCCTGATGCGGGGCTTGAACCCATGAACTGCGAGCTCATGACCTGAGCTGAAGACGGCTGCTGACTGAACCACCCAGGTGCCCCTGAAATCAGATTTTAAAGACATACCAATGAGATTCAGTGTTTGGGACTTGTTTGGGTCCTGATTTGAACAAACTAACTGTGAAAAGATTTTTTGTTGAGACAACGGGGGACATTTGACTATGGACTGGTTATTGGATCATTTAAAAATCACTACAGGGAGAGGAACATACAGAGTAGATAAAACTGCACTGTAAAAGGATAATTATTCCAATCAGGTGGTGAGTGGAAGAAGGGTTCATTGCACGATCCTATTTTTCTGTATGTTTTAAAATACCCTATACTACAAAATTAGAAGAAATTAACAAGCCACTTCTGGACTGCGTGGTCACCGCATTTGTACCTCCTGTTCAATGGAATTTTATCTCTCAGGTCTTTAACTGTTTTCCAGTCAGCCTTTTACTTCATGGAAATCATGCTTCTGTCATGGGGCTGTTTGAATGATCTCTCTCTCTCTTTGCCAGCTTCGTGGCCTGAGCTTTCACATTTGACATGGGAATGTTTGCCCGCCTCTTCTCCCAATTTAGACTGCAAGCAGCTTGAAAGCAGGCCTGTTTCTTACCTTTCAAGGTTTCTTCAGCCTCGAACCTTGCAGTGTAAGGCCCAGAACAGACTGGACTGTGTTGTGGTAACATATAAACCTCTAAATCTAAGTGACGGAATGCAATAAAAGTCCATTTCTTGTTGATGCAAAATCAGCAAGGGTTTTTCATCCTGCAGTTATGCTTTCAGGAGCAGGTGTCCTTCCATGAGACTCCAGCAGGGCTTGAGAGACAGAGAAGGAGGAAGCTGGCTGGCTTTGCACTGCCTCCTCCTAGGAAGGACTCACAGAATTTCCCCCACAGTCCGTAGGCTGGAACTAGTCACATGGTCCCGTAACAGCAAGGGAGTCTGGGATATGGAAGGGAGCATGTAGATATTTGGCGAGCATGAATCACCTCTGTCACACACTGCTTCGCACCCCTTTATGCATATTGCCTCCTGAATTTCAACAACAGAGAATGTCCAGGGAAGGATGCCTTGTATGATTTGTACAGAATAAGAAAATGACAACTGGCCTACTATTGCCTTGCCTTCCCTTCCCTTCCCTTCCCTTCCTTTCCCTTTCCCTTCCCTTCCTTCTTTTCTTTCTTTCTTTCTTTCTTTCTTTCTTTCTTTCTTTCTCTTTCTCCCTTTTTTTCCATGCACTGGATTCTTTTCTACACAGCTGGAGCCCTCTCTCCGGTTAATAATGGCAAGACCCCATTGGGCTGACCGGCCATTGTTCAAGTAGTTTGGCGGTGTGGCTATGATGGTTGGAATTGGAGGCACAGGGAATCATCTCCTGTGTCTAAAGATAAAATAACTCTGCCCTGTCTAGGGACCAGCTCTGGCTGCATAAGCTGAGGGTGCTCAAAGAATGGAGTGGGGCACTGATTGGGGTCTACACAGTTACCATGGTAATAACCAAAAAATAACAACCGTATATTGGGCCACTGCAATTATACATTATACATTAGAGTGAGAAGTTTTATCTAAGGAACATACACCACTGACTAAACAGAGAAAATGTAGACTCTTTAAAAAAAATTTTTTTTAAATGTTTACTTATTTTTGGGAGAGAGTTATAGAGAGAGATAGAGAAGGGGGGAAGGGGCAGAGAGAGAGGGAGACAGAATCTGAAGCAGGCTCCAGGCTCCCAGCTGTCAGCACAGAGTCCGATGCGGGGCTTGAACTCAGGAACCGTGTGATCATGACCTGAGCCGAAATCAGACGCTTAACTGACTAAGTCACCTAGGTGCCCCTAGACTCTTTTTTTTTTTTTTTTTAAGTTTTATTTTGAGAGAGACAGAAAGAGTGCAAGCCGGGTAAGGGCCGAGAGATGGGGAGAATTTCAAGCAGGCTCTGCTCTGACAGCAGGGCTTGCACTCTTGAAACAGTGAGATCGTGACCTGAATTGAAACCAAGAGTTGGGCGCTCAACCGACTGAACCACCCAGGTGCCCCAGAAAATGTAGACTCTTAAGCCAGGTACACATTGCTCTGTGTGTGCCATACTATTGCCTTCATTCAAATTTAGTGAGTGACAGGTGCCTATAGATATTTACTTATGGGTAAATGGCCTGTATGAATAGTTGTTACATACCTCCCTACCTGCCCTATTCTGCCTCCCTTCAACCCCTTCTTCCATGACTTTTTGTTCCAGGCTTACCTCGGTGAAAATGGTAAAAAAAAAAAAAAATACTTTTCTCATCCAAGGGGCAGAAGGTGCCAATTAAAATTGATATGAATGAGAAAAAGCAATCTCCAATCACCATGCCAGCCATTGTTTGGGATGTAAATTTCATTCAGTTATTTTTTCCCAGTAGGTACATACTGAACACGTGTAAGCCCTGTGTGCCAAGGGGGATGCCAAAGAGTGAGAAGTTGGACCTAGTTGAGTAGCTGTTTGCGTGGATCCTATGGATGCAAGGGTAACTCAAGCAAGGAAGAATGCAGTGGCAGAGATTCACTTTGGATGACAATGGGAAAAGGGCCAACTTGGGCCAGAATGAGGCAGAGCTACCACCTGGGGCAGGAGACAGGAGCCATCAAGAGTCAAGGTTTCCCACTCGGGTCAAGGAATCTGCAGCTGTCTGTGGGGCCACAGGATCTGTCTTTCACTGCATCTCCCCTTGTCTCTGGGCCTTTGCTCCATTCTCTCTGCTGACTGGCTTCTGCTACCTTGTGACATTTGTCCCCTTCTTTGTCAAATTTCTACGGCGTTGGCTTTCCATGGCCCTGGCTGGATCTCCCGGCACCTTTTTGACTTCTGGTCAGTCTCATGGAATGCCTTAGCTCAAACTCCTGACAAAGACATTCTGATTGATTCAGGTTTCTTCCTCTCCACTATATTTTAGGTTCCATACCAGGGGGCATTAGGAAGCTTTTAGGTTGCCACCCGTTGAGTTCGGTGAATGTGCCTGGTCTAGTCAGCCATATAGCTTGGGGCTGGGGGCCTGTTGTGTCATCCAACACACAGATACCTGAGTGACAAGAGCTGTGGGTGGGGCAGGTTCCTCAGAAGAAGCTGTGGCACTGCAGCCCTACTGAGTCTAAGATCTGCAGGGACTTGTCCAGGCAGACACCTTATGGATACTGGTCTGAGAGTCTCCTAGAAACAGTAGGCCACCATTCAAGGCCATTAAGAGGAGAGTGATCTATTTGTCTCTTCAAATGGCCGCTGAGGCTGTGTCCTAGAGAGTGAGCTGGAGGGACACAGGTAGAAGGGTGGTGAGAGACACTAAGGTGACTATAGGACGGAAGAACCTGATGGGTTACTCTGTGTTTGGCAGTGCATGGTAGCCATCTCTTGTCCCTCTTCCCCTGGATATCTATGACACTGGTCCCTTGCACACTGGTCCCCTTTTAGTTCCTCAAACTCCCTTAGCTCATTTCCTCCACAGGGCCCTTGCACCTGTCATGGCCTTTGTGGAACATTCCAGTTATACCTCCTTATCCTTCAGCCTCAGCTCCAATATAACTTCCTCAGAAAGCCTCCTCAGACACCCTTGCACACACAGAATATAAGACCCCTGGTTCACAATTAGTTATTTAATATCTGCTCCTCCCATTAGAATGAAAGTCTCTTGAGTTCAAGGATCATGTGAACCACATTTAAAGAAAAATCTCCTGTACCAATACGCTGCCTGCTAGATAGTGGGGCCTTAATAGATATTTTTTGAATGAAGTACGTTGGCCTTTCTCCCACTGTATTGTTCAATCCTCCTTACAGTTTTACAGCCCCATTTTTATGGATGTGCAAACTAAGGCTTAGAGAACACAGGCAAGAAAGCGGCAGACCCAGGATTTGAAGCTAAGACTGTTGAACCCAGAAGCCCTCACTCTTCACATCACAGCAGGAATAAGGTGAGGTTATTTTATTCAAGCAGCCTAATTTAGGTTAGGGCCGAACACTCTGAATTCATTTTGTTCCCTTGCTCCATCCTACTGAGATCAATTTAATTCACTTAGTATTTATGGAGTGCCATGAACTCAATTCAGTATGTTAAATGGGAGGGCAAGAAGGGACAAGCTGGGCTTCAAGGAAACGCTTGGAGTAAGCTGGACGTAGAGGGCCTCAGAGGAGGAGAAGCTCGATGCTCCCCAGAGGAGCAGCCTGGCCAAAGGCCCAGGTCATGGAGTCATCAGGAGCGGCTTTTGGGGTTGGCAAGGTCCTGCTGTCCCCGGTCCCTGTGAGACGGATAAAACATTGAGGCTGCCTGCCTCATGGAAAGCACTTGGCTTTGGAGTCAAAGCCCTCTGCTACCTTCTAGCTGAGGAAGACCGGGCGAGGTACTTATCCTCTCTAAATCCCCGTCTCTTTATCTGTAAAATGAAAATAATGATACACACTTTGCAGGGTTGTGGTGTTATGAGAAAATACATATAAGGCACCAGGCTCATTGCCCGGCGTATGGTATTGACTATTATTTGTGAACTTCTGTAACCACTGAGCCCCTGGGCCAGCATCCTGTCTGCTCCTACAGATAGGCCGACTTGGGAGGGGGGCCCAGAGAAGCATTTCACCGGGGGGGGGGGGATCCAGAAAGCCAGAGATCAAGAATATGAAACAGTGACATGAAGATACCGCTGCTCGTTTTCCTTTTTTATTGTTGCGATGACATTTGTACGCCATAAATTAGCCATTTAAAAAAATTTTTTTTATTTAAAAAAAATTTTTTTTTAATGTTTATTTATTTTTGAGACAGAGAGAGACAGAGCATGAACGGGGGGCAGGGGGAGAGCAGAGAGAGAGGGAGACACAGAATCGGAAGTAGGCTCCAGGCTCTGAGCTTGACGTCAGCCCAGAGCCCGACGCGGGGCTCGAACTCACGGACTGCAAGATCGTGACCTGAGCTAAAGTCGGACGCTTAACCGACTGAGCCACCCAGGCGCCCCAAATTAGGCATTTTAAAGTACACAATTCGGTATCACTTGTATCAAGTTCCAAGAATTTTCATCACCCTCAAGAAAAACCCTGTACCTGATTAGCAGTCACTCCCCCATTCCTTCTCCCTCCCAGCCCCTGGCCACCATCAATTTACCTTCTGTCTCTGTGGATTTACCTATTCTGGATAATTCATATAAATACAATCATATGATAGATGTGACCTTTCGTGTCTGGCTTCTTCTACTCAGCATAATGTCTTGGAGGTTCATCCATGTTGTAGCGTGAATCAGAATGCCATTATTTTTTATGGCTGAGTAATATTCCTTTGTATGCACATATCACATTGTGTTTATTCATTCATCTGTGGATGGATATTTGGGTTGTTCCTACCTCTTGCAACTGCGGATAATGCTGCTATGAACATTCACGAACAAGTGTTCGAATACCCTTTCTGCAATCCTTTTGGGTGTATATACCTAGGAGTAGAATTGCTGAGTCATTAAAGTAATTTTATGTTTAGTTTTTTGAGAAATCACCAAACTGTTTTCCAAAGCAGCTGCATTGTTTTACATTCCCACCAGCAATGCACAGGAGTTCAGTTTCTCTACAGCCAACACTCACTTCCTGATTTTTTTTGGATTATAGGATCCTAGTATGTATGAAGCGGTTTTCATCTGCATTTTTCCCCACCTTTATTTCCTAATTTTTTTTTAACATTGATTTATTTTTGAGAGACAGAGAGAGACAGAGCATGAGCAGGGGAGGGGCAGAGAGAGGGAGACACAGGATCTGAAACAGGCTCCAGGTTCCGAGCTGACAGCACAGAGCCCGTCGTGGGGCTCGAACTCACCAATCACAAGATCACGGCCTGAGCCGAAGTCGGACGCTTAGCCGACTGAGCCACCCAGGCACCCCGATCCCCACCTTTATTTTCTAAATGCAGAGGAGTCGGGTCTTCCTGGCTTCTCTGAACTTCTCACACCATCCCCGATGGCTACTGTGTCAAAGGGGCTTTCATGGGGAAAGAGGTCCACTAAAACACTTCTAGCTGACTTTTAAATTAGGACAAACTCCGGAAGGCCATCAGGCAACACTTTGACCCAGAATTCCAAGTCTAGGAACCTGTTTTCTGGATATACTCCCAGGTGACCAAAATGATGTATACATAAGGTTATTCACTTCAATGCTATTTATAATAGCAACAGATGGAAAAGAAACTAAATGTTCCTCACTAGGGGACTGGCGAAGCCAATTCTGGGACATGCATACAGTGGGATACACTACAGTTATAAAAAAGATGGAGGCACCTCTTTGTGGGCGGATCCAGAAGGAATTCCAAGACATGTTGTCAAGTGACAACCAAAGCAAGATGTAGAACAGTGTATAAATAGGTTGCCCATCATATAAAAATGGGAGAAAAGAAATGTGTGTGTGATTATGTGTGTGTGTGTGTGTGTGTGTGTGTGTGTTTTCTTGCATATTCATGGAACACCTCTGGCAGAGGAAATTGGTCATGGGGGACAAGAATGGCAAGGACAATTTTTACACTCTACCTTCTTTTGCCCTTGGATTTTCAAACTCTCCAAATATATTAAAATAAATAAAATAATAATAATAATAATAAATTAATTAATGAAATTAAATGAAGGCAATTCGTAAAAACCTAAAGATCTCCCTAATCTGGGCTCTGATATTTCTGATTTTGTGGTCAGTTTGGTAGCACATGGACTGTAGTGTGAGATTTTTTTTTTTTAATGCAAACCAACACCAGGGATAAAATTGTGGGAGAAGTAATTCCAACTCTCATCCTTCCCCCGCTCCCACCGCAGATTTGGCCGTAGCCTCAGCTTGCTGACTTGAGCACAATTTGAGCTTGAGTCCGCCTGCGGAGGCCAACCCAAGCAACCTCCTGCAGCATACCCTCCCTCAGGCCTACGCACAGGGTAGCCCCCCAGGGGCCTCAGACCACAGTTGAAGGACTGAAGGAGCAGAGGAGCAGGTGTGGGTGGCCCCAGGCACTGGATGGAGATTGTGTCCTCCGTAATCTTCGGACCTCAGACAGGGAGCTCAGTGCTATCCCCCTACCGTGCAAGCCAGAGGGCTGTGAGCAGACCAGAATGTCCCAGACCCATCTCAGCTTCGCCACTTTCTTGCTAAGTGACCTTGGGCAGATCACCACAAGTTTCCAAACTTCTGTTTTCTCGTCTCTAAATGGGGCTGATCAATGCAAGATTGCTGTGTAAAGGATGCCGTGTAAAGTGTAAAGGATGAAAACTGTTAAGAGGGCTTTAAGCACGTGAGCTCTGTGAAATGCACGTAAGAACGTGACAGGTTATCTTGAAAGTCACCGAAAAGTCCACATTGGCTAAACATCCCCCGTGTGCTAGGGTGTTTGAGAGCTGAGGAGACAACAGATGAGACTAACACATTTTCCACCCTTCAAGGGTTTTGAGGGCTCATCGGCTAGTGAGAGAGGCGGATGTGAGACGATTTATTGCGGCCATGTGTTCAGCGTAGAACAGAATAGAATCCATCGTGGAAGGGGGCAGAGAGGAGGGCATCCATCCTGCTGGGGACTTCAGCAAAGGTTCCAGGCACCGGACTATATTAGGGTTGAATCTGGAAAGGGAAGTAGGAGGACGCCAGGCACACACAGAACATTCCAGGTGGAGGCAACAGTCTGTGAAAAGGCAAGAAGGGAGAAAGAATAGAGTGTCTTTGGGCGCTTCCATGCAAATGTCTGTTGCAGATATAGTGTGTGCGGGAGGAGGGGAGCTGAGGAGGCATGAGCGGAACACACACAGGAGGTCTTGTTACCGTAGGTCACAGCCAGATGGTGCAGTAAGAAAAAGAGGAAAATAGGTCAATATGGAGCAGCAAGGAATCATTTTATAGATCCCCTCAGCGAGCCGTTAAGATATAGAAGACAGGGAGCCACCCGATTTTTCACCCCAGGGCCCAGATGAGCCCAGCTCCCGGTCATGAAGTCAGTCTGGCCACTGTGTCTTCCTGGGTGAGATAGTCGTCCTTCCTCTCAGAAGTCGAGGAGACCCAGAGCCAAGCTGTCCTCAAGGTCATGCCTTGTGCCACAGCACCTGCGAGCACAGAAAGTTGCTGCGTCCCCAGGATGAAGTCATTGATCTAGAACAAGGGGGACTCTCTCATGGATGAGATCTGCCCTGGAGAAGAGTCTTCTGCTCAGGAGAAGTCCCAAGGTCAAATGTGAGACACATGGCTGGGGATTATTCACAAGGGGACTCTCACCTTCCCTGTAGCCTCAGCTGCTCTCCCTAGCACCCCCATATCTCTCCTCTTTGCTGAGCCTCATCACGGAGGAGCTGGCAAAAGCGAAAAACTCACTCTTTTTTAAAAAAATTTTTTTTTAACGTTTATTTTTTTTGAGACAGAGAGAGACAGAGCATGAACGGGGGAGGGTCAGAGAGAGAGGGAGACACAGAATCTGAAACAGGCTCCAGGCTCTGAGCTGTCAGCACAGAGCCTGATGCAGGACTCGAACCCACAAACCGTGAGAACATGACCTGAGCCGAAGTCGGCCGCTTAACCGACTGAGCCATCCAGGCGCCCCAAAATTCACTCTTTGTAAAGCCTGTCCCAACCGGGAGGCCAGGGTGAATCACCAACTCTTTTCGGTTCTCAGCCATTGGCACCTTCCTCTCTTAAGAGCTCTTTCCAGATTGTTCCTTTTTGTGTTCATTTCTTAGCACGAGAACTGTTCCTTTGGGCTGGGGGTCACGTGCGACTCCTCTCTGTAGCCGCAGGCTCCAGCTGTAGGTCTGGCTCAGAGAAGGTGTCAGTAAATGCCTGGAGAATGAAAGCCCGGGGGGCAGCAGTGAGGGAGGTGTACTCTCTGGCCAAGAGGTAAGGAGTGTTTTCTGCAGAGTGAAAGGTCAAGAATGGTGAGTGGGACCCTCTTCTGTGTTTCCTGCTTTTAAAGAATTCTCTCCCTCTTGGCACTGCTGCCCGCACACCCATTGTTTTGTGCATCCTTAATTCTCTAGAAATAACGCTGTGCTGGGCTTTCTGTATTGGGCGCTTGGATCCCCACGTGATACCCCCACACCAGTCCAGGTACTTGGGCTATAGTGGATAAATCGGAGATCTCAAATGCAGATTTCTGCTTTGCATTTCTTCGTTGAATCTATTAGGAAATATTAGTCACAGTGAAAATGGGAGGTAGGAGAAACATAATTCAGTGTTCTGACACAAGGTTGTTTTCTATGGACCACAGGCTAATTTTTTTTTTTTTCCTATTAGAATTAGAAACTGATGATACTTTCACTTTCTCCCTTAGGAAAATATTTATGGATCTAGCCATCTTACTTTGAGGGTAATTCTCCAATGATTCCGCCTAAATGTTTCTCCTTTAATTTCATCCCAAGGCCAAGCTTTAATGCTTGAAATGATTAGTTCACCCGGCAACTAATTTAGAATTTGAGTTAGCACAGACACAGTCTTCATGTATATTCTCATAAGATCTGAAATAACCCTTTATCTCCAAAGTTTGAGAGTTTTGGTTACAAGTGGGCAGAATTTCCTCCAAGGTCGCACCAGTTTACAAACCAAGGGCTCAAGAAATCAAGGCCTCCTGAGTCATCAGAACTCACTAACTATTTTTAAAGACTTTTATGCTTATGATGGGTGAATAGGTATCATAGGCCTATTACAAATTTCAAATTTTAGTCAATTGGTCTCATTTACTCGTTAAGAGCCATTTATAGCAAATTCAATTCACCCAGGTATCTGCATAGGGTAATGGGGACAAAGACTTTGTAAACTAGGGAGAACATGTACCTTTTGGGTATTATTAACGTCTGCATGTTGTTGCCCATGCAAAAGTGCATTTCAGAAAGGTGTAGACAGACTATATGTATTTGCCCACCATTTCTTTAAAAAAATTTTTTTTAAAATGCTTATTTATTTTTCAGAGACAGAGAGAGAGAGAGAGACAGAACATGAGCAGGGGAGGGACACAGAGAGAGAGACACACACAGAATCCAAAGCAGGCTCCAGGCTCTGAGCCATCAGCACAGAGCCTGACATGGGGCTTGAGACTGCTTGGGATTCTCTCTCAATCTCTCTCTCTGCCCTTGCCTCACTTCATGCTTTCTCTCTCAAAAATGAATAAACATTAAAGAAAATTATTCTTAAGAGACAGTATTTAAACATTCATTCTCCTGGTGGATAGATGGATTATACAGATGGCTACATTCTTCTCAGAGGAATAGGTGGATTATACAGATGGCTACATTCTCCCCACAGCAGGCACAGGGATCGTATCTGGTAAGCCACCTCCTCATTGCACTTCCAATACCATGCTCCTCACCATGGCCTTCAGGGTCCTTCAGGATCCCGCCCTGCTCCCTCTGCATCCCTAGCTCATGCCTTCTCCCCTTCACTCTGCTCTGGGTCCACTCTCCGGATGGGCCTTAGGTACACCCAAGCATTTGTCCCTCTGGGACTTTGAGCATTAGATTCCTCTGTCCAGCACTCTCTTTTCTTGTCTTTATCAGTACCGTCTTCATCCTCTTCCTGGATCTTTATGCTTGGTCATATTTCCTTATTTATGTATTTTCTTCCCCACCAGACTGTGAACTCCATAGGAGCAAATACTACAGGTCCACTGTCTCACTGCCATCAACGCAGGTCTGGCAGATGCCAGGCTCAAAGTTGACACTATTGGCGGAGACTTCCAGTTGTCTGCTAGAGTTTGTTCTTCTTCCTATAGTAATAGGATTTAAGCCGGACAGTGCCAAACGCCCAGCTAGACCACAATAGCAACTTCCCATGTGGCTGGGTGGCTAGGTGCCCGACTCCTCACATGAGGAGTGAGAGAGGAAGTGATGTGTGTAATGTCTGCCTCGTTTGTTCAGAAGCCAAGCCCTAGCCCCTAGACTGGTACTCACCTTCCTGAGGGCAGGAACATGGCAGTGTCCATGTAAACAAGGGCACCGCCCTGGATAGTGACAGAGCAATTGGATGGAAAGACATGGCAGACCTCCCCCAACCCGGACCATTCGCCTTGTAATGGTACATGAGTGTGGATTAGACTTCTGTTTTTAAAAGCCACGGTGTTTGGTGATCTCTTTGTTATTCAGCTTAGTTTTCAGCCCAACGGACACACTGTTGAATAAATAGTTGAATGAAGGGGTAAATCATCAGGGGCTTGCTGATTTACCCTGTGCCATCATACCACAAGTGCGAGTAATCACGGGGGGCAGTCAGCATCAGGAATCGTTCACTGAGCACCTCCCTGGTAATGGAAAAACACACATCATGAGCTGTTCTGTGCTGGTTGGGTATCCTCATCTTTTCCCATCCAATAGTTCCTTCGTGGCTTGCAATGTCCCACTGCATCGTTGACAGATTTTGCTCTGTTTTTCAAGAGAAGCCAAACCTGGGGCGCCTGGGTGGCGCAGTCGGTTAAGCGTCCGACTTCAGCCAGGTCACGATCTCGCGGTCCGTGAGTTCGAGCCCCGCGTCAGGCTCTGGGCTGATGGCTCAGAGCCTGGAGCCTGTTTCCGATTCTGTGTGTCCCTCTCTCTCTGCCCCTCCCCCGTTCATGCTCTGTCTCTCTCTGTCCCAAAAATAAATAAAACGTTGAAAAAAAAAATTTTTAAAAAAAATAAAAAAAAAAAAGAGAAGCCAAACCTGAAAGAATGTCACAAACCTTGAAGCACGTGTGAAGATTCTAGGTTGCTCTGTATAGAAGTTCTTGTGTGAGACAGAAATTCTATCTCACAGCTTGTGGCCGCCTGTGACCCACATCACAGCCAAGAGTTCTGCCCATTTAATAGCGCTACAGTAACTTCCACAGTTAACGTCTATGACATTTCATACCCTGAACTTGTAATTTTAGACAAGTTTTTCCTGAAACTCTTTGTTCCATGATGGTGGGTGGTTTTGTTTGTTTACTGAACTTCTGGGGCTCACGTTAGTTGGGGGTCATGATTTCCTTAAGGAATTCAAGTCATAAAGTCAGTTATGACTTTAATCATGGAAGAAAGTTTTCCCTTTCTCAGTAACTTTTCTACTGAGGTCTAGTATATTTTTAAGCTCCACTATTTCTGAAGAAAGACATTTAGCAGTCATTCATTCAGTTAATCTCTTACCTTCTTTCCGAGGCAGGCTTTAAGAAGTTATCAGGATTTAGGCTGGTTTTAAGCCCATTGCTGCAGGCAACAGACTCGGAGATGGGGATTTGGGAGTAAGAAGTTGACTGGAGAATGCTCTGGAAACAACACTTGGGAGGGATGAGGGAGGGAGAAGGGTGCAGAAGAAGGAGTTGAGCTGCAGTGAAGGTAGGTTGCAGGTAGAATGGCCTCCAATAGTCATCCTATGTCGAGGCAAGATGGCGGTGCTTTTATAGTTCTCCTTCCTCCCATTTCACCTGTCATGAGGAATGGCTAGAAGGGAAAGTAACCTCTGGTGAGGCAGCTCCCTTGGCCAAGGGCAAAGCCTAGGGGGGATCTAAGATGTGAGTTAAAAGTAGCCCAAACTCCTTGCAACTAGGTGAGTGAGTGTCATGGTCCTAAAGGGGGTCTGGGTGGCCCTGCCTGGCACCCACCACAGGGCTTCAATATCAGATCAGCACCTGAACAACACTGGCTTCAGGAGGGCACTGCCTTGCCCGTCTTGTTCAGGGACACATAAATTAGGATACCTTTAATAATCTTTGTCAGAATTGAGAAACCTTACTTGACTTTAAACTTCCTAAGTAGAAACTGAACTTCTTTTTTTTTTTAATTTTTTTTTTAACGTTTATTTATTTTTGAGAGAGACAGAGCATGAACAGGGGAGGGGCAGAGAGAGAGGGAGACACAGAATCTGAAACAGGCTCCAGGCTCTGAGCTGTCAGCACCGATCCCGATGTGGGGCTCGAACTCACGGACCATGAGATCATGACCTGAGCCAAAGTCGGATGCTTAACCGACCGAGCCACCCAGGCGCCCCAAAACTGAACTTCTTTACAGATTTCAAACTATTGAAACTATACACGTATCATAAGCTCTACCGTGTCCCGTGTTGGGACAGATTGTAGGAAAATGTTCTGCGTCCACTTGAGGAGCCAGGCAAGTGGTAAATGAGTTTCTTTCTAGGCAGGAACACGTCAGTGCATTCAGGGAAAACTACTCCAAACTCAGGATATATGGTGTGATGAGGATTAACAACAGGAGAGAGTATTCTACATGGGGGCCTCCCTGGAAAACCCAAGGGACAACTTTACCAAACTCACAGGCTGAGGGTTCTGAGTTATTGGTTATGACTAAGTTTGTGAGAGAGTCGGAATGAGTCATTGGGATGGGTTCCCGACCACCCTGTGGGCTCTTGCCATGGCAAGGGCCACCTACCTTTGTGCTGGGCATTGTCGTCATTCCTATAGCAGGTGCACCAGCCTTGGGGCCTGTAGAGGCTACAAAACGTGTTAACATATGTAATCTCATGTGATTCCAAGTATAGGAAGAGAAGAAAAACACTTTTCTTCTAGTATTACACCAATAACATAGACAAAATCATTAACAGAATATTAGTAAACTGAGTCTGACAATACGAGGGATTCATCCCAAGAACGTAAAGTTCTTTAAATATTTGAAAGTTAATCATTGTAATTTAGTAAGTTATAGAATATGGGAAGAAATTATGTGATCATCTCAATAAATAGAAAAAGCACATCCGACAAGATTCAACACTCTCAGTAAACTAGGATTAGGAGAGGAATTCTTTGCCCTGATAGGGGACATCAATGAAAAGTCTACAGGTGGGGCGCCTGGGTGGCTCAGTCGGTTGAGCGTCCCATGTCAGCTCAGGTCATGATCTTGCAGTCTGTGGGTTCGAGCCCTGAGTCGGGCTCTGTGCTGACAGCTCGGAGCCTGGAGCCTGCTTCAGATTCTGCGTCTCCCTCTCTGCCCCTCCCCCACGCTCTCTCTCTTTCTCTCTCAAAAATAAATAAACATTTTTTACAAAGGTCTGCAAGTAGCATCATATTTAGTGGCAAAACATTAAATCCCTTTCCCATAAGAATGAGAATAAGACAAGGATGTTCACTCCCAGCACTTCAGTTCTGCATTGTACTGGAGGTCTTAGCCAGTGCACTAAGGCAGGAAAAAAGAGAGCGTACAGATGCAAAAGGAAGAAGTAAAGCTATTTTGGAGATGTATTTGTCAGTAACTTGACTACCTGCATGTTATTCAGAGATGAGGAAACTGAGGCTCAGGAAAAAGTGACTCGTGTGAGTTCTTGCATGCAGTTCAGATGAACCTGGCACTCAAACCCAGATCTTCTGACTCCAAGCACTGGAATAAAAAGAGGGACTATCGCGGTGCCTGGGTGGTTCAGTAGGTCAAGTGTCATCTGACTTCGGCTCAGGTCACGATCTCACGGTTTGTGAGTTCAAGCCCCGCATTGGGCTCTCTGACGTCGGCACAGAGCCCGCTTCGAATCTGATCCTGTCTCCCTCTCTCTCTGCCCCTTCCCCCACTCTCTCAACAATAAAAATGAACATTAAAAAAAAAGAGAGACTATTTCATTCAATTAAAAAAAAAACCCACAAAGTTTCCATTGTGCTGCTTATAAAAGATCCAGTGGAGGGGCGCCTGGGTGGCGCAGTCAGTTAAGTGTCCGACTTCAGCCAGGTCACGATCTCGCGGTCCGTGAGTTCGAGCCCCGCGTCAGGCTCTGGGCTGATGGCTCAGAGCCTGGAGCCTGTTTCCGATTCTGTGTCTCCCTCTCTCTCTGCCCCTCCCCCGTTCATGCTCTGTCTCTTTCTGTCCCAAAAATAAATAAACGTTGAAAAAAAAAAAAAAAAAAGATCCAGTGACGTTGGAAATTTTCCAGAGAAAATCCACTAAAATGAAAATGGGTTTGGCGAAAGCTTGCTGAGGACAGACTAACTGGCGAGGCTCTTGGGCCCGAGCACCTGAAACTGTGGGCAGCCCGCAGCAAGGGTGACTATGGATCCATTCACCAGATCCTGAAAGAAGCCGAGGGAGAAACCCTTAGGTAAAACTCAGGGCAACCCTCCCATTTGACCCACATGAGGTAAGGACTGATGAAAAATAACTTGAATATACTTATGAAACTCCAGAGGTGGGGCAAGAGAGAGAAAGGTGTAGAGAAAAAGAAGTCAGGGGACCTGGCACTAGGGTGACCGTATCATTCATCCTCATAACTGTGACCCTTATGAGTGAAAGCAGTTGCTATAAATAATTACCTTAAGTCAACACGCAGAAACCAGGATGGTGCTGGGCAAATTGGGCCATTTGGTCCCCAACCAATAATAGGTATAAAGGAGACAGGCTTGTTGGAGGGAGGGCGTCAATAACATATGAAGTCTTGTGGGATCTCCTCAGACTCCGGCATGGTCCCCTAGGCCAGACAACACACAGATGAATGTTTTAGGGCCTGGAACCCCTTATTAGGGGGATCAGGTTTTTGTCGCTCTTTAGGGCTTTCCCTAAATAATTATTAGTTATAATAAACAAGAACGATAGCTACGGTGTATCGAGTGCTTACTATAGGCCAGACCCTCTGAGAAGTGCTTTATGTGAACAGTTTCACCCGACAACCCTAGGAGAAGGACTCTATTGCTACCTCCATTTTACAAGTGAGGAAAGGGCCCCTCGGAGAGGTTGAGTAACTTTCCCAAGGTCACGCAGCTGGGAAGTGTTGAAGTTGAGAGTTGAACCCAGACTCGACCATGATGTTAACCAACCCTTACAACTTCCCTTTTGGGATGCAGGGCATTTCCAGGATCCAGGGGTCTAGTGTAGGATGAATGGATGGTTAGACAGGCACCAGAGTGGAGATAGGGGGATTTCGGTGACATTCCAGCCTCTCTTAGTTCTGAGGTTACCCTGATCCCCCACTGAGAGGCACAGCAACTCAGGGTTGGTGTCGACAGCTGCCCAGTACAGGTATAGCCTTAGGCTCTTGACCTGGATCAGCACCAGGTTCTTTGTGTTTATTATTTCATCGTGATTCTGTGAGGACGAATGCGTACCGCGGACGGGAATCCTGATAGAGCTGCATGTCGTTCCTAGAACCACCAGGTCATCACTGGGCCACACAGCCCACACTTAATTCTTTTCATCTCTTTCCATCAGTCAATCTGAGGGCCCCCTTAATTATCTTTATTGCTTTTCTCTGAACTCTCTTCAATTTGCCGGCATATCACTTTTCAAGTACTGAGATACCAGAAGTGTGCAGAGAAATTATAATCTCCTGTGTATGATGTAATGCTCTGGCCTGGGAAGTTGAAAATCACAGGCAGTTCTTTCAACTGCCGTTGGTATCATAACCTGTGATCAATTTCGGCGTCTCCAATTAACTTGGCTTTTTTTTCAGTTAAGGCGAGTACCTGGCTCAGAGTCCATATAATTTATATCTGGAATATTTGGAGGTGTGTGCATGCCTGTGTGTGTGTGTGTGTGTGTGTGTATTAAAAGCAAAAATAGGGGCGCCTGGGTGGCTCGGTTGGTTAAGCGTCCGACTTCGCTCAGGTCATTATCTCGCGGTTTGTGAGTTTGAGCCCTACGACAGGTTCTGTGCTGACAGCTCGGAGCCTGGAGCCTGCTTCAGATTCTGTGTCTCCCTCTCTCTCTTTCTGCCGCTCCCCAGCTTGCACTCTGTCTCTCTCTCTCTCTCAAAAATAAATAAACATTTAAAAAAGTTTTTGAGGGGCGCCTGGGTGGCTCAGTCGGTTGAGTGTCCGACTTCGGTTGGGGTCATGATCTCGCAGTCTGTGAGTTCGAGCCCTGCGTCGGGCTCTGTGCTGACAGCTGGGAGCCTGGAGCCTGCTTCCGATTCTGTGTCTCCCTCTCTCTCTGCCCCTCCCATGCTCTGTCTCTCTCTTTCTCAATAATAAATAAATGTTAAAAAAAAATTTTTTTAAAAAGCAGAAATAATGAAGCAAATTCAGGAAGCCAAAAGAAAAACAGAATTTCTTTCTCGTTGCTCATTTATTGATCATCCACTGTGTCCCAGACCCCCAGATGTTATGTTCAAAAGAATCTTATCTTGGAATGCTTTGAACATTTTAAATATTTGTTCATTAACAATTACTCTAGTTTTCTGTGATACCCTTTTAATGATTGCACTTGAACTCTCATGTTCCTATTTGTAGATTGACAGCTCTTAGTTTCTGATGACAGTGACCCATTTGTGACACAGTCTATAACAATCTTTGGCTCGATTGTTTTGGAGTTAAATATGGGTTGGTGTGAATAATTATGTTGACCAAGATATGATATTAATGCTACATTTATAGCATTTTATATTAAATATTAGTATAAATATTTATATTTATAGCATATCATATTAAAATGTAAGTCTTTTTCCAATAGTAAAATTGGAAGACTGAGTTAACTCAGAGTTTACAAAAAATTTTTGAACTCAATTTCACAACTCGAAATTCCCTCCTTCAGATTGAAGCCACTGGTTTTTTTTTTTTCAAGCCTACTTGTCTTTAGAGTAGGTTTTGTTTTTTTGTTTACTTTGTATCATTTGCCCAAAGTTAGCTATATAAGTATCAGTTCCCGAGTGATGGAGTTGTCTCATAACAGCAGATACAGTTTTAAAGTTCCAATATTTAAAACTTTGCTAGAACATAACAAAAGCACACAAAAATGCACAGCCTCTCAGTGAGGGCAGGCTGTAGCTTACTGAATCCCACATAACCACATCTGGTGAATCACCTCCTCTCCTCTGGGCAGTGATTTGGAAACGGCCTCACAAGAAAGTCAGTGCTGACCCCAGCTCTGTCCGCAGCCCCGGAAGCTGGCTCCCAGGGGCCAGTGATCTCAGGATAGAGTGAGATCTGGTTGATGTTTTCAGCACCCCCCCCCCCATCACTTCCTTTGAGATCTAGGCCTAGGAACGCCTTCTCAACTGGTTTTGTTCGCAGCGTTAAGAATTCATTTTCTTCTGAGAATTTACCTAGGTTTCAAAGTTAACCTCATTTTCTGCGAGGTAAGCCTGGGGGTAGGAGAGAGGTGATACAGGAAATGGATCTCATTTGTCCATTTTGTCCGAAAATGAATACAGAGCACGGCCTTAGGTATGTGTCTTCGACTAAAAACAACACAACGCCATCGTTAAGTATCACCCTTAGAAACTTCTACGCAAAGTCACGACATATCCTCTCTTGAACCTCCCCTGACTTTGTGTCTTCCTATAGCATACGGTATAATTTATAAAAGTGTGAGCAACTGTGGAATTGTTCTCCTAATAGATTCTGAAGATTCCAATTTCCATTCTGCCACACAAGACTGAAAATCCACTTGTGCTCACTTATCTGTATCTGTACCTCATCCCCACGCTGCATCAAAAATCAGGTTCAGGTGCAGGTTAAGAGCACACATTTACCTCCAGAATATAAGACTTATTAAATATCTCTCCACAATTAACATCCCCATATCAATAAGAATTATCATTAGGTCCTGTCAATCAGGTGCTGAATTTTGCTTCAGGGAAACAAAACAATTTAAATTATAGCAAGTGCCCCCCCCCCTTCTTTTTTTTTACATGCTTCTCTTTAAATTGGATAATTATGTGGCTTTTCATTAGATTCCTCTAAGCGTAATAGATCACGATATTCACCCTTTGACCTTGGTGATGAATGTCTCTGGTGAAAACATGTGACAAGCAGTGTTCTAATGAGAACAAAATACTGAATAACTGGAAATCTTGTATAATGAAAGGAGAAGGCAGGAGGGAAACACAACAACCTTTGAGGTTGATGCACAAAATGGATCTGTAATGCGGCGATGATATGGGTTGGGGAGAAACGAGGCTATTTTCGGTTCTAATAATGTGGATGGTAACGCTGATTTTTCTTCTTTGGTGTGTAAAAAAAAAAAAAAAAAAAAAGGAGAAACAGACATTTCAGGAAAGCCGCACATCGGAAAATACTGGTCTCGGCTGAATTGCCAGCACAGATGGAGTGAATCCCCTGGCCTAAGGGGGGATCCAAATGGCTTGCTGCATCTTGGAACACCTGAAAATGGTAATCTGAGGGTACCTCTCATTTTATTGCTGTCTTTATGGGAATTCCAAATGTGAGGACAGCTTGAAAAGGAAGTGATTTGGTCTTGGGGGATCTATGATCTTCTAGGGGGCTGTTGAGGAAGGACAAGAGGAGCAAGGAGACCCCAGATCTCGCCACCTTCCCCTCTCTTGATCAAGGCCTGGGCAGCCTGTCCTGCTGGAGCCCGGGCACCTCCCACATCTCCAAGGTCCTCAACCTCTGATGGCTGAAATGGGCTGGGGCATCTGAAAGTGGGCTCTGAGATGAGGTCAGAGGTCAGCGACAAGCTGGTGACCTCTCACTTCTCCTTCTTGCTTCTTCCCCAACATCCTACTCACCAAGCTTCCCTGTATGACTAGCTGCTGGGCAGACCTAGGCAGAGCTTTCCTCCTGGGGGAAACGGCTGGGAGAGTTCAGATCGGCCCAGGACACTGTGAGATGCCTGAGGGTCGCGGAAATGGAGAAAGTTTGCTTCTTTTAAATTTCCTAGATGCTCGCCTGTCTATTTGATTTTGGGATATACGGCACAAGAGCAGCCCATTATAAAGCTATTTATCAAAGGTATGGATTTGCTGTATCTTCTAAGGACGTGAAGTTTGAGGCAGGAACCACTTGTTAAATGCACAAGCGAGGCTGTGCTTGTTTAGGAGCTAAAGAAAGGGAGACAGGAACCACTCTCTTTAAGCACCTATTACGTGCCAAATGCTCTACGGGGTTCTTGATACATGCTCTTTGATTTAATTCCCCCATCAAACCTTGTTATTCCGTTTTATGATCTATGAAGCGGCTCAGCCATGACACAGAATCACATGGTAGAAAGGCTAGGATTTGACCATAGGTTGGTCTGAACTTCAAGTCCATGTTCTCTAGGTTAAAGGTAGTACATAACCTTTAGTTATAGTACATAACCTATAGTACATAATGCTATAATGTCTCCTACGAATGGTGCCTTTATCACAAACTTCTCCCCAACTTATCTTCCCACGTCTCACACTTAAGAATTGATTTGCATTATTACGGACTTAATATTATTGCTATCAGTCTTGCTCGTTGTGCAATTTGTTTTGCTTAAGACAAGACAAGCAAGAGAAAAAACATCTGCCGCCATAAATTGATTTCTTCCGGTGAATTCCAGTTTGGGATAAGAATTTGCAGTGAGTGATGTGTGTGCTTATAGAGGATTAAGAAGCTGACCGGGCTCAAAATCATGGTTCCCTTTGTTTATCTGTGGATCTGCTCTGCTTAAGGTTAAGTTCACCCAGGTCCTCAACCCTGACCTCCGCCAGGTGGATTTGAGCGGAGACATCCTTGGTGCCGGCAACCCTTCACCTCTTTGCACAAGAGCCTGCCAAGAAGAGAAATACTCAAAGTCCATTTTGAGCTCTCTGCCCGGGGTCTACCTGCCATCTGTCATGGACAGCGGGCGATTACTGGCATGCAGAGCTGAAGGAGAGCTGAAAGAGGGAGGGTCTGCCCCTCCAGCAGGATCATCATTTTTGCACGGGTCACTGTTGGAGACACCTCCAGTTTGCATTCCCCAGCTTGACAACACAGAAAAGAGATCCTTTGGCTTTGCCTTAGTCACCCGTGTGCCCAGAAAACTGGAAAAGATGGGTAATGGTAGTTGTTGTCAGTACTTGGGGGCTCCAGGAAGTGTCCCCAAGAACTCTGTAAAGGGGGGCTGTCCTCTCAGATTTAAACTTTGATGAAATTCATCATAGTGGAGGTGCTAGAAGTCATCTGAAGGGGAAGAAAGAGTAGCCAGGCCCCCACGACTCAAATGCAACCTGTTTGAACACTTTATTAGAAAATCTAAAGAAAGAATGATTTGATCCAAAGGGGGGATTGCTCACCCTTGGGAGCAGGACAAAAAGAGGGTCTCAGAGGTAAATGTTAGCAGGGCCCACCCAGACGTCGTCTGAGGGAGAGGGAGCCACAGTCAACTGACAGGTAATTTCCCATCTTCTTGGAAGAGGCGTCTCCAATATGGTGACGGAAGTCGTAGACTTTACACGTGTGTAACTGACGGACTTCAGGTCCCTTTGGCAAGAACATCCTATCCTATCATGATGCCATGTAAACACTTAGTTTTCTCTCTCTTTTTTTTAAGTTTTATTTATTTATTTTGAGAGAGAGAGAGAGAGAAAAAGCGTGAGCAGGGGAGGAGCAGAGAGAAAAAGAGGAAAGAGTGAGAATCCCAAGCGGGCCCAATGGGAGGGTTTGAACTCATGAACCGTGACATCATGACCTGAGCCAGTGTCGGATACTTAATGGATTGAGCCACCCAGATGCCTCTGGTTTTCCCTGTCTCGATTCGATGTTCACCAAACAGCCTCCGGATTGCCTCCCATGAACATTCGCCAACAGAAAACAGAGAGGAATATTGGGTCAGTTCCCTTTGGGCTGACAAAGGCAGGGTCCTGAACCTTCTTCAAGCTGAAGACCAGACCCCAGGCAGTGGGAACATACCACACTGATGCATGCTAAGGAAACTTCTCCAGGAAAAGCGGCTGACACCTCACTTTGGCACTTACACACACAGTTGCATTCCTGAAAGCAATTTTTTTTTTTTTACCATTTTAATGACTTTTTACAGCATTCTTTAATGTTTTTATTTATTTTTGAGAGAGAGTGGGGTAGGGGCAGAGAGAGAGGGAGACACAGAATCCGAAGCAGGCTCCAGGCTCTGAGCGGTCAGCACAGAGCCCCACGTGGGGCTCTAACTCGTGAATCGCGAGATCATGACCTGAGCCGAAGGTGGACGCTTAACCGACTGAGCCACCCAGGCGCCCTTGCATTTTAATGGCACAGTTCTGTGGCATGAAGTACATTCACACAGTTGTGCAACCGTCATCACCATCCGTCTCTAGAGCTCTTCATCATCCCAGACTGGAACTCTGTGCCCATTAAACAACACTCCCCACTACGGTAACCACTACTCTACTTTCCGTCTCTGTGAATTTGCTTACTCTAGCCACTGCAAATGTGTAGAATCAGACAGTGTGTATCCTTTTATGTCTGATGTCTTTCACTTAGCATAATGCCTTCAGAGTTCATCCACGTTGTCGCCTGTGTCAGAATCCCCTTCCTTTTTAAGGGGGAACAATAATATCCCATTGTATGTGTATACCACATTTTGTTAACGGGTTTAACTATCGGTGGATATTTGGGTTGTTTCTACCTTTTGGTTCTTGTGAATATTGCTGCTATGAATATGGATGTACAGATATCTCCTTAAGTTCCTGCTGCTATGAATACGGATGTACAGATATCTCCTTAAGTCTTTTGAGACGAAAAAAAAAACCATTTTAAATGTCTATAGCAGTCATACTTATCTTTCTGTAATGTAAACTATAGGAGTTTACAGAGCATGTCAACAGGTTTATCTGATCTATAAGGTAGATGGGGGGGGACATAGAGCTATCTCCTTCACTTTGCTTAAGGTAAACTGAGGTTCAGAGAAAGTGGGAGAGCCTGGCCTTCTGGCCACAAGCCCGGGGCTCTTTTCATCACAGAGCAATCTCTGTGAGGACAGTAGCAACACCCATCTTATTAACTATTGTACCCCATGTTCTAGCACATAGCAGGTACTTAATAAACGTTTCTTGGGTGACATCTGTCCCTTTGCCTGACTAGCCGATAGCATGAGTGCTGCAGGGATGCTCAAAGGGGCACATTTGTTAATGGTCCCTTGGTTGAGGGCCCGCGAGGAGGGTCTGGAAGACCACCGTGAGGTTCCTGAGGGAGACCAACTAGTCACTCACTTTGGTAAGCTTGTTGTTGAAAATAAGCATAAAAAACTCTTTCTCCAGGGCACCTGTGTGGCTCAGTTGTCAAGCACCTGACTCTTGATTTCTCCCTCCCTCTCTCTGCCCCTCCCCTGTACTCTCTTCTTCTCTCAAAATAAATAAATTTTTGAGACAGAGAGACAGAGCATGAACAGGGGAGGGGCAGAGAGAGAGAGGGAGACACAGAATCGGAAACAGGCTCCAGGCTCTGAGCCGTCAGCCCAGAGCCTGACGCGGGGGTCGAACTCACGGACCGCGAGATCGTGACCTGAGCCGAAGTCGGACGTTTAACCGACCGAGCCACCCAGGCGCCCCTGGAAATAAATAATCTTAATAAAATACTTCTCCAACAAAAGATGCATATAACTCACATTGGACTCAACCCTGCCAGCGTGGGCTCATACACAGTAGGTGTGCGGGAGTCCGGGAACAACGGCAATCAAATACATCTTGGGGAGAAGCAGTGATGAACCTATACCAGGCCGCGTTTTGAAGGCAGCGCCTGTTATTTTCCAGCTCTCAACGAGGTCCATGGCCTGTGTCAAAGTCCCAGTTTCAGAGTCAACAATCACAGAATTTGAGGGAAGCTATCTCCTGCAGACAGTGACCTACTTGGGGTAACATACCTAACCAATTAGGATTTCCTTAGGATTTTTTTTTTTTTTTTTTACTTTAGTGTTTTTAACTCGGAAGCAGAAGCGGTTCCAGACTGAAACCCAAAGTCATGTGAATTACACATATTTAGAAGAATGTACTGGGGAGAGGGGAAGTAGGTGGACAAGTCCTAGGGCAGGAGGAAGTGGACAGGCTTCCCTATTAAACACGCCTTTTCCCCAACCCCTCCCCCGAATGAGTCCTGGAAAGTTCACAGGTATGTTGCTGAATTAAACATTCCAGGAAACGCCGGTATAGACAATTTGTAATTCATTGCATAATTACTGGAATTCATTGGATAATTACCAACTCTCCATGCCTCTCTCCTCAGTGGAGACCTGGCCTGAGTATTCTCCAAGTGTGAACCCAAATCAATAGAGCTGAGTAATGGAGAGTTACCGTCAGAGATCATTCCAGTTAAAGGATTAATGCCAACGTCCGCATGTATTGATAATCGAGTGCCACGTGTATGTTTCAAGTATTACACCAAAGTGTAACACGTGCACTCTGTGTTCGCAGTAGCCTCTGCCTATCATTTAAAGTTACTCCCAAAGTAAGTCATTTGGCTTTCTAACAAGGACATTCTTTCATTTTACAACATGCAATATATTTGTAACGACCTGTCATTTTTCTGAATTCAGTTCACCACCGTTGCAGGACGGAGAAGGACTGCCATAAATGCAAGATGGATGCCAAGGGCAGTCTGTTCCTCTGTGGGCTTGGGTGAAGGAGGAGGGAGCGGAGGAGGAGGGGGAGGGGAAGGAGGCGAATGGCTTAAACAGGTTCCGCCACCTTGGCACCCTGGCCAGGCATCTCTAGAGGACCATAGTCAAGTGTTGGGTTAGAAATTGTAACTTTAGGGGGAGTCTGGGTGGCTCAGTTGGGTAAGCATCGACTTTGGCTCAGGTCATGATCTTAGTTGATGAGTTTGAGCCCCACACCGGGCTCTGTGCTGTCGGTGCAGAGCCCTCTTCAGATCCTCTGTCTCCCTCTCTCTCTGTTCCTCCCCCATGCTCTCTCTCTCTCTCAAAAATAAATAAACATAAAAAAAAAAAAAGAAACTGTAACTTCAGAGTGATTCTAGGGTCACCTTTTGGTGAGAAGAGGAAGGTAAACAGACATTTAGTGAGCAAGTACTCTGTTTCTGGTGTTATCCACTCTTCATGTCATTTAATCCCACGACCTCTCTAGAAGTCAGCTTTATTTTCCCCATCCCTCAATTAAGAAAACTGAGATGCAGGAGATTAAAAAAACTTGGCCAAAATCACAGAGTAAGTAAATGGAAGAGCTGAGGCTTGGCGTCCTGGTCACTGCTCCCTTAGCCTAATGGAAGGAAACCGTGGGTTACGGTCGATTACTTTTGTTTTGGAGGGAAGCAACCGGGCAGCAGCTGGCATCAGAAAACTCATTTCCCAGGCAAGGGAGCAGAGGGCAGAAACGATCTCATCTTGGTAATCCGGAGGGGGGTGGGACGGAGGAAAGGAGATGTCAGCAGCGCCGTGCATTCAGGTAGTTTACGTGGCATCCTCGGGAGCTAATCCAGGCCTTGGACACTGAGCCACCTGACAACGGATGGCTGGAGCAGAGAGGTTTTGTGTTTGCTTGTACACACGGCAGGTGCTTATAAAAGTGGGTTCAAGGGGGCGCCTGGGTGGCTCAGTCAGTTAAGCGTCGGGCTTCAGCTCAGGTCATGATCTCACAGTTCGTGAGTTCAAGCCCCACGTCGGGCTCTCTGCTGACAGTTGGGAGTCTGAAGCCTGCTTCGGATTCTGTGTCTCCTTCTCTCTCTCTGCCCCTCCCCAACTTGCACTCTGTTTCTCTCTCTCTCTCTCTCTCTCTCTCTCTCTCAAAAATAAACAAATATTAAAAATTTTTTTTAAAGAGTGGGTTCAAATAACTGCCGTTCATTCCATGAGTATTTGAGTTCCTACTGCATATTAGGCATTGACAAAGGAGTGAGTACAACACAATCCCCGCCCTAGAAGAGCCCTATTCTGATGGAGAGACCAAGAAAAAACAAGTAGGACTCGGTTTAATAGCTGGTGATAAACCGAATGGAGAAAAGTTAAGCACGAAAAGTAAACGAGAGGGCCAACGTGTGTGTATGCTTTATACGGGGTGGCTGGGGAAGGCTTTGGTAAGCAGGGAGGTGACACTGGGTAGGATCTGGAGGGACGGGAGCAGCCAGCCATGTGGCCCTCTGGGAGAATTCCGCCGAGGCCAGCATGAGCAGTGTGTGCAAAGGCACATTGGAGAAACAGCAAGGGGCCGGTGCGGCTGAGCAGAGGGAGAGACGGAGAGGACAGACGGAGAAGTAGCTGGGGCCAGGGAGGGTAGGACTTCTTAGGCCACCGTAAGAAGGTCGCATCCTATTCTGAGTGACCTGGGCAGTCATTAGAAGGCTTTGAGCAGTGAAATGACATTCTCCGAATTTTGCTTTACAAAAATCGCTCTGGCTGCCGAGTTGAGCAGAGGGCAAAGATGGCGGCTGGGAGACCAGCGAGGAGGCCACTGCAGTCATCTCGGAAGCGATGGTGGTTTGGAGCAGGGAGATGGCAGCGGAGGTGGTGAGAAATGATCTGTCCGGATATACTTGGAAGACAGTGTCGGTTAGATTTACTGATGGATAGGAATGGAGGGTGTGAGAGCAGGTGAACATGTCTGAGGTTTTAGTCCTGTGCAAAGGGGAGGAGGGAGTTGCCATTGAGAAGGCTGCCGGGAAAGGAGGTATTGGTGCATGTGTGCAGAGGTGTGTGTGTGTGGGGGGGGTGGTGGCGGGCAGGGTGGTGGGACGTGGGGCAGGAACCACGAGTTTACTGTTGGAAATATCAAATTCCAGACACCTGTTAGACATTCAAGCAGACACCCCCCCCCCCCCGAGATGGGAGTGGAATAAACTACAGATATAAATTTGGGACTTGTTAGCAATGAGGTGGTGTTGACATTACAGCCTTGAGACTAGACGAGATCAACTAGGCATATGGTTTAGAGAGCGAACAGGCTCAAGGACTCGCTATAAGTTTTAGGGGCTGAAAAAGTGGGAAGGAGACTGAGAAGGAGCAGCATCCTGGGAGCCCAGTGCAGAACTGCCCTGAGTTCAGATAAGGTGAGAACGGAGAGTTGACCATTGCGTTTAGTTACGCCGTGGGTCATCAGGTGTTCCGTGACCTCGACAAGGAGTGGCTCTTTGGGAGGGGTCGGGTCAAGCCTAGGTGGGGAGGGTTCTAGAGAAAAACAGAGGGGAGGCAGTGCAGTGGCCAGGGTAGACAGCTCTTTTGAGCAATCCTCCTGCAAAGGGGAGCAGAGAAATGGGATGGAGAGCGATTTCTGCCCTTTGTAGCCAATTGCAGTGGAAGGCGCATCCTTGAGTAGGAGGAGGGGAGATCCAGCCCCCTGGTGGAGGTGTTGGCAGAAATGGGAGGAGGCAGAACAGTGGGGCCCAGGGGGCACTGGGGGGGGGCACAGGCCGACTGGTGGGCAGAAGTGGGAGGAATATGAAGAGGCAAGGTCGGAGCTGAGAGCAGGACGCAAACAGAGATGCTGGAAGTTTGAGAAGAGGGGAAAAAAGCACAAAGTTTCGCTCTGAAACCAAGGGAAAGCGCATGGACCAGGGATTTTCAGTTGGGTTTCTGGGGAGCGCTGAAACCCCCTCGAAGTAAGTGGCTTTGAATAGAACAGTGAATGAAATTCATGAAATCGAAGGTGAATTAAGATTTAGAATCCAAACATATATTTTTTTAATGTAAAGCAAATTCAGTGTCAAGTGACGTAAATCCTTCGATCATGTGATTCGTCTTGTCTGAAACCTCCAAGGATTCCCTTTAAATCCAGCATCAAATCCAAACTTCCCCGTGCCGCTTTCCCTGGGCCACCCTCTCTACCCTCACCCACGCTCACTCTCTACTGGTCCCCAGCTCCAAACCTGCCTTCTGCCCGGCCAGTCTCCCTATTCCTCCAAGCGCCTTCCCTCCATACGTTTTGCTTTCGAGATTCCCTCTGCCTTTACTTGACCTAAGCCACGTGTCCTCTGACCACCCACCTTTTCTTTCTCTACATTTTCGCGAGGCTGTGGGCCACCGCACGCACTGATCGTTTTCTGATTATTTTACCCGTGAGAGCTTTGTTTTCTGCACCCGCTGCATGTGCTTGAGGTCCAGGGCAGCTCTCGAACCAGCACTGGGCATCTCAAAATAGCTGACACTAGGATCCAGGGACGAAAAAGAAGACAAGGCCGATTGCTGAGCCCCAGGCAGGACCCCTGATCTGGTGACGTCCTGTTCCAGAGCCCTGCAACACAGCTTTGCGAATTCCGTTCAGCAACTATTTGAAAGGGCGCCTAGGTCAGAACACGCATAATTCTCTCGGGCCTCCCCTTTTCACAGCGCCTTGCAGACCCACCGATTCAAGCGTAGTCGGAAGAGCGGCAGGGGAGGAGGGGGTGTTTGTGTTTCCTCTGTGATCGTCATCAGTGAGCCGGAGTCTTCAGCTCCCCGAAGCTGGCAGAGAGGTGACCTGTATTGAGGCCTCTCTACCCCCTGGGTGGCATCCAATTGAGCCCCGTGCAGTTATTAGAGGGATAATGGGATTCATTTCAGCAAGGACTGCCTGGCTGGGGCCGAGCTTATTTTAATTTTCAATGTTAATAAACTTGTGGCTATTGCCTTTTTCACACCGATGTGCCTCACACCTCATTTCGCCCGCCCATTAGGCAATTACCAGCAGCGCCTCTGTTCCCAGCACCTCTTCAACACCGAGCAATTATGCTTATTTGGTGAATGATGATGAAACTCAGAGGAGGCAAATGCACTGGCGTAGAACTTTCCTCCCAACTTCATCAGGTGTGTGCCGAGCACAGCCCTTTAGTGAAAAGCAGGGCTGCGGTTACAGCCTTCGCCAGAGCGGAAATGCAGGGAGCTGCCCCTCCTGGGTCCCTGACACGGACCCACCGGCTGGCCCCTCCTGCCCCCACCCCAAGCCAGCCCTGGCTGACCCAGGACTCAGACCAGCTAATGCTCTTCATTTATCTTGAAATGGGAAGTTTTCAATAGGTCTTAAGTGTGTATGAATGCATCGAGAGCAATGATCCCTGTATTTACAAAGTTGTTTAATCCCTCACTTTTGTGCTCCTTGCGGCTCTGAGCGGATTTTTCATTTTCCAAGCGACTCCATGATTTTCACAGCTGCTTAAATAACCCTTATTTCCATCCCCCTCCCTTCCTGATCCTTCGACAGATATCGAGGCAAAGTGATTGCCAGCCTGACTTCTGACTCCATTTCTGGCTTTGATGAATGGTTTCGTGCGAGGGGACAGCGGGACAGTGTGTGGACTGGAACGGAGGCACAGAACATAGTTCTCCCCTGCTGCTCTGTGATGGCCTCGCTCTGCCTGACAGTCTTCTGCCTGACCCAGATAGGGCCGGTGGCAGCCTGCTTGCCCCCAGTGTCCCCAAGTCCCCGCTTCCTACTTGGCAAGTTTCAGTGATCTTCGATGAGGGACAGGCAGTGCATAAAACTCCCTTCAGAACGGAATACCTGTGAGTGGTGGTGACATCACGGTAGTGGGTTCCAACTGCTTACCTTTTTAAAGAAACAAAAAAGGGCAGAAAATATCAGAAGGCATTGCACCTGCTTAGGTAAGTATGATTTCAGTGAGGTTTAGTTTGGCTTCGTTCATTTGAGAAATCGTTATTGAACGGCCATTCTGTAGCGGGCAGTTTTGGGAGCTAGTTTCAAAACGTGTGCCTTATCATATATTGGTGTGGAAAGATCTTGGATATCCCTGATGTCGTTCCCAGCATGCCCCAGGATCCGAGTACCTCCAACCTACTTTTGACTCCAAGGTTCTCACCTGCCCACCAGAGCCTCGGTTCTAGCATGTGGTGCTCTTGGTTGCCCAGTGCTTGCCTGGAAGGATTCAGAGCATGCTTTTTAACTTTTTTCCCTGCCCTACTGCCTGGAGGAAGGGGCGGGGTCAGGCACATGGCCCAGAGAGAAGGAGGTCAATGACTCAGGTGGTAGAGACCCAGGTAGCAGATCAGCCAGACAACACTGGGCTTGAACCATTTCAATCCGAAGAGTCTCTGTTTGGCTGAGACGTTTTCCCAGAAGACACGCAGTGCTGAGTCCGTGAGATCCCTGTGGGGTGAGCTGGCCCAAAGTTCTACAAGCAACACCTATGAGGACTGATTTTAGTTCTTGCATACTTTCAGACGGTCTCTGTGGCATTTGCTACAACCACAAATGGAGAAGCCATTAATTTCCAGAAGCTTCAATTTTTCCTGATTGCAAACAATTCTGGACTGGTGTATGATTCTGTGTAAGTGTGTTTGTAAGTTTACAGGAGAGCTTCCCCATCTACTTGGCTGCATTTGTAGCAAAGCGTCCCAAATTTCTTTTGGGATCTCTACCATTTCAAGTGTCGGGCTCATCATAGAGACACAGTAAGGGTAGCTGGGACTTGCATCTGAGACAACACTGGGGCCAGGTGGGGTATGAAGGGATGTAGGACCCAGGCTTACATTCAGAGGGCCTCAAGCCAGACTTTTGATGTTATCTTCAAATGAGGCTATGGGTAGAGTTGCAGGATAGTAGGACAAAGGGAAGATGGTTTCCACATAGCGTTGTTTCCTATTATAGGACAAAGCTATGGGCCAGGCTTTATAAGTTAGTATCTTTAAAACATTTTTTTTAATGTTTATTTATTTTTGAGACAGAGAGAGACAGAGCATGAACGGGGGAGGGGCAGAAAGAGAGGGAGACACAGAATCGGAAGCAGGCTCCAGGCTCTGAGCCATCAGCCCAGAGCCCGACGTGGGGCTCGAACTCACGGACCGCGAGATCGTGACCTGAGCTGAAGTCGGACGCCCAACCGACTGAGCCACCCAGGCGCCCCTATAAGTTAGTATCTTAACACATATCATGTAATTATATTGTGAGTAGCACCGTTATATTGACTGTGTTTGTTGGTGTTAAAAACTTCAGAGAGTTGAATGTCAACAACTTTTTGTAATTTTAGTTTTGCAATAGACTGAAGCTCTGAAGCTTTGGTTTGGTCAATTTGAGAAGACTGATCCAGGGTATGCCTGAATGTCAGTCCCATGAGGATGCTAAGTGGAGGCCATTCTAGGAAAATTACTTCATGGCAGCCACTGTCCTTATCAACAAAGGAATCTAATCCCATTTATGGAGCACTCTGGACACTAGAGGCAACACTGAATACCATACATGATGGGCGACGTATCCCCAAATGGCATCTTCATAAAATGTATGACAGTGCCCTGGGGATCAAGACGTGCCAAGCAAGGTAGCCATTACAGCTGCATGGCATATGTCCTTCCAGATTGTTTTCTTCACCTTTGCAGAGACATGTTGACTGCAAGAAGAACCATTGTTTTTTTCCTCCTTATGTTTCTACCTTGGACAATTAAATTGGAACTTTCTTTAGAAGTACTAGACAGAGTACTTCTATTTTCCCTCTGCTGCTGCTTCACTTAATATACCCATGGGAAGAGGGAATTTTGGAAGGAGGGAAGTGTAGGGGAATTGGTTAAGCATGCCCCTTCCGCTCATGGTTCATGAGTTTCATCACAGCTTATCCTCAACACCTCTGCCGGTTCTCAGCCAGGGGCAGCTCACCACCCTGGGTTGGGGGAGCATTTGGAAACATGTGGAAAAGGCCGTTTGTTGTCACAACGCTTGGGGAAATTCTATGGTACCCAATGGGTGGGGGGTCAGGGATGGTAACAGCCTGTGTGTCAGACAGCCCTGCCTGACATGCCGTTTGCCTTGGGTTGAGAAACACTACACAGGGGATCAGCTTCCCAGGCTGGCCCTGCCTTGCGTGAGGAGCTGTAGTTTGGAGTGGGTCTGGATAGTTCGCAGAGGAAAAGCAGGAAGCCGTTCCGCTTTAGCTCCAAGCTACATTTTTCCAATCAGAGCCCCTAGGAACAAAGCCGATATTTTGCTCTTCACGTACCCAACTCGTTACTCTGCTTCTCAACTGGAGGGGAAGAGAGAAGGGTGATTAATTATCAACCTCCAACATAGCCTGGGAAAATATACTATACATGTTGCCTTGTACCTTGCTTTTTCCACATAGAAATAGATCATACACATTTTTTTCATGATGCTATTTTGTCTGCAGCATGACTTTTCCTGGCTGCATCATACCCCAACCTACAGATGCGCCATACTTTACCCAATCAATTCTCTCCTTTTAGACACTTAGGCTGTCTCCAGTTTTTGGGGGGTGCATAAATAATCCGGCAGGAAATAAATACCCTCATACTCCACATCTTAGCACACATGTCTGATTCTTTGTGATGAATTTTTAGAACTCATATTAAGGTTTATGCGTAAGAGTTAGACTTGTTTTTAAAAATTTCTTTTTTGAGATATGATTGGCATATAAGAAGCTGCATGTATCCGAAGTGCACCCTTTGCCAGGTTTGACATATATAAGCACCCATGGAACTATTATCACAGTCCTGATAGTGAACACATCCGTCACCCCAAAAGTTTCCTTGTGACCTTTGTAAACCCTCCCTCTTGCTCTCCCCACCCTGTCCCCAGGCCACCACTATTACTCGGGGTTAGTTTCAGTTTTCCAGACTTTCATACAAACGGAATTACACTGTAGGTACTTTTTTGGTTTGGCTTCTTTTGCTCAGCATACTTATTTCGAGATGTATCTGTGTTGTTGAGCATGCTGAGCAAAAGAAGCCAAATTTGAGTTCGTTTTAATTGCCCTTAGACGGGGAGCATACGCTCAGAGAGGAGCTGGAAGGAACTTGATATCACCATCCAGTCCTCCGATTTACTGTGGAGGAGACAGTGATCCGGATAGGGTAAGTGGCTTTTCTGAGCTCGTGCTGCTCACAGACTAGTCTCTTCACTCTTCTGCAACGTCTTGCAACTTGGGAGAAATTCCACCGGTCCTGTGGCAACAACTTCCCGGTGGGGCCTTGTGTGCGGCTGCCGGGGACACGCCTATCCTCCAGGGCAGGCTTTGCTTTGTGTGTGTTACATCACTCCGGGCATGAAACATCTTTTGAAATTGGGGGGATTTTTCAAACAGCATCACAAGGGTAAGGAGACTACAATCTACAGGAAATCACATGTGACCACTCATGGTATCAACAGCAACTCAGCAGCAGGGAAAAGAAAAGTGTGCTCTCATCATTAATACCTGGTGCTTGGAGGAGACCCACCTAGTTTCTAAACAAACCGACGCACCCAAAGATTAGGACTACAGAGCGGTCCATTAGAAGTGAAGAAAACAGCATGCCAATTACCCAGCTCCTTCCGTGCACCTTTCCAGCTCCCACCTCTTATTATCATATTCATAAGCATTGTCCCTAATCAGTCTTCTTGAGCAAAGTTAACAAGTGCACGCGTGCACTCTCTTGAAATTGTTTTGCTTAGCCTAAGAAGCTGTCATGGGGTTGAGAAGGCTGCCGCTTTAACCAGATTTCATCTCTGTGTGTCACTGCTCATGTCAAAGTAAAAATGCGCTCAGACATAAGCGTTGTCCCGCTTTCGTCAAGAGCGCCAGCCTGCCTGAGCTTCGTTCCACTTGGTTAATCTTGTTATTTAAATTGTTAAAATTGAGACATCGGCAGTAAATTTCAGAGAAGATATAACAATTATTAGATACAAGCTGGGCTCTTGTACTTGAGAGCCTACCATGCCCTCCATCCACCAGCAGCGTTGGCCACAAATAATTTACAACGGTTTCTTTAAGAAGTGTGCCCTATAGTACTTGAATGGCATTAAATCACAGTCCATCCCCACCTGGATCATATTTCCAACTTTAAGATGGATTTGGTTCCAGTCAGCAGAGTAGCGGAGCACTCCAGGGGACCTCCTTTTAATGCCTATAACTCTTGAAGAGCTGAGCGAGGATTCCCGAAGCTGCCTTCTGGTTATGAGTTTTGTGTTTAGGTGACTTTATACACCAGGCAGGGGAGCCACAATCCAGAACAATCACTCCTTGAGGGTAAAGAGAAGGAAAAGCTGGGAGGCTCTCAGAGTGACCTTGTGCCATTCAGTGGTCCCATTAAAATCCTTCAGGAGCACTTGACCTTGTGGCTGTTGTGCCCGGTGCCGCAATCTAATCGTACTGAGGCAAAGGCTAAAGAGATGAGGTAAGAGTGAATGAAGCTTGGAATCTTCAGATGGATCATCAGAGGCCCTCTGATCCACCTTATCCAACCTCTGTCTCAGTGAAGAGACCCCAATAAGTGCCTGCTTATTGAGCAGTTGACTCATTAGACATTGGGGACACAAAAAAAAAAACCCAGGCGTGGCTGTTGCTGTTTAATAGGGGTGACTCTCGAGCCAAATCTCCCCTAATCCATACCTGTACTTGTGGAATTTGTCGCTTGGTCCCAAAGGCAGGGCTTGACATTTAGTTATGCTAAATTTCATCATATTGATTTTGGCCCATTTGTTCTACCAATGAAATATTTAAAAATTCTGATTCTGACATTTAACGCCTCAGATTTATGTAATCTTTAAGTTTCTAAGTGTTTGTCCAAATCAGAGAGAAAAATAGAAATTTTAGAGCGGAGAGAAAGCTTGGACATCATCAATCCAAAACGGTTCTCATTTCAAAAACCAATAGACCAGGGACAGCGAGGCTACATGCCCGGCCCAAAGTCACACACATCTAGACAGTGGCACCAAATCATGGGTGCTGTGAAGTGTATGTTGTCTTGTTATTTGAAACTTTACCCCACTGCAAGGTGAGCACACATTTTCTCGCCTTACCCATAAACCCCCTGTCGGGGCTTGGTTAGCACCATTTGAGAATCTGAATCTGGTCTTGGCATTCCCCTCCACGCTTTTCACTTTTAGGCATGGCCTCAGACCCTCTTGCCTGAACTGTCTCCGAGCCCTTGGCCTCCCGCCGATCCCAAGTCGCCATGGCGACTGCCTTTGATAGGCGGAACCCGACAGTGCCTGCCTCATGACTGTCCATGAGCCCTCTGGACACTGATGCATAAGACTACTTGGAACCCCAGTCTGCACCTCTGCATGAGCAGCTTGGAAATACAGGGGTGTATTAGTCAGGGTTTTCCAGAGAAACAACCAATGGTGTGTGTATGTGTGCCCACCAGTGTGTGTGCCTCTGTGTGTGTGTGTGTGTGTGTGTGTGTATGTGAATTGGATGTGCATATACATAATGAGTTATATATATATGTAATAAATATACACATTCATATGAACATATAATAAATCGGCTTATCTGATTATGGAGACTAGTCCAAAATGTAAAGTGGGGGCTGACCTGAGAGGCTCAAGACCTAGGAGAGCCGATGGTGCAGCTTCGGTCAGAAGGCCAGCAGGCTGCCGCTGATTGAAATATTAATCTCACCCAAAATACCGTCCAAGTTGACACATAAAATTACCCATCACAAGGGGTTAATATCCGGTGAAACCAAACTTTGATCACTGAGGTACGGGAGCCAGTGGCTAAGTGATTCTTCCTGCCCTTCCCTGCCCCACGGCCCTCAGCAGACTGCCTGGGATGCAGTAATTCTTGTCCCATTGAGTGATTAGTTGTGCTGGCATTTCAGTGGAGCCCAGCTTCCTGTCTCTCCTTCCTGTCCTCCCCCCTTCCCTGATTTACTCGCCTTTCTCTCTGCTTCTTTGGGATTGCACCACCCAACAACAGCTCAACACCTAAGCTTTTGCCTCAGGTTCCATTGTCTAGGAACGTGGGCTACTATGTATCTCCTTATCAACCAGCAACCCCCTTCTTAAACATGGTTAAAGCCAGAAGCCCATTGCATAAAACATGCTTTCCCCTCAACTTTGCATCCTGTGTACATTTCAAGAAGCTCCTCTGCAAAGTTTCAGTTGATTCCCTTTGGCTAAAGGCCTGTGCTAGATCATACACCAAGCTTCCATGTCTGGAAATATTATTACCACTTGTGCATAGAATCTGAACTATGACTTCGTCAGCCCAAATCAATCCTCTCTGTCTAGACAAAGCAATTTAACTTTTTGGTAATTCACCAATTACAGAGCGCTTATTTATTGGTGAATTCATAAATGTCGGACATAGTGAAGGGTATGAAGGATCAAAGACATGATTTCTGTTCTCAAATCACTTGTGGTCCACCCAGCATTTTTGCTTTTTGTTCTCTCATCATATTAAAAATATATTTACCAAGTTAGGCCCTTGAAATATTAAAAAAAATGTTTTAATGTTTATTTATTTTTGAGAGAGAGAGAGACAGACAGAGAGAGAGAGAGAGAGAGAGCGCAGGGGAGGGGCAGAGAGAGGCGGAGACACAGAATCTGAAATAGGTTCTAGGCTCTGAGCTGTCAGCACAGAGCCTAATGAGGGGCTTGAACTCATGAACCGTGAGATCATGACCTGAGCTGAAGTCAGATGCTTAAACGACTAAGCCACCCAGGTGCCCCAGCACATGGAATATTTTTACAAGTCTTTTATAAAAATGTTTCAAAGTTCAAACGATTTTGTTAGAATCAGAAAATGTTGGTAGGGCACCTGGGGGCTCAGTCAGTTAAGTGTCTGACTCTTGATTTTGGCTCAGGTCACGCTCTCATGGTTTGTGGGTTCAAGCCCTGCATCCAGCTCTGCATCGACAGTGTGGAGTCTGCTTGGGATTCTCTCTCTCCCTCTCTCTCTTTCTCTCTCTCTGCTCCTCCCCCACTTGCTCTCTTTCTCTCAAAATAAATAAGTTGATTAAAAAAAAAGGGGGGAAATCTTGATGATGATGAGTCAGCTGGTGCAACCCAGGCTTGGGGACCAGAGAGTGAAAAGAGGCGTGGCTGATACCAGTGAAAGACCACTAACGGATTTAAGTAGCCTTTTCTTCTAGTTACTTACTGACATTTTGGGGGGACCAGACAGGGATAGACCCACAGATGTTACAAAAAACAGCAATAAATCCATACACAACGCTGGCTTTGAAATATACAGAATAGTTTTTTAGCAGCAGATTTATAATATAAAGGAAATCTTGTTTAAGTCAGTGTTCGGATTCCATTGAAACGCAAAGGGAACCTTGCAAGATGGAGAAGTCTGAGGCTAAAATTAGGCTGTGGAGGTTTCTAGCCTACTTTCTGGCTACTATGGAGGAGCAGAGAATCCAAGCTAATAGCATAATGGATAGTTGCTGGGAAGTCTTCATCTTCCTACTACCCTCCTTCAGTTTTAAGATACGTATCTTAGCCATTTTGTACTTTTTGACCCACTTTCACATTTGTCCAAAAAAAAAAAATTGAAAAGTTGCAGGTAGACCCTCTTGAAATAAAGCATTAGACAGAACACCTTTATGAACACTGTATTTCCTATATTATAGAGGTGTTACCTCAACATATCTCTGAACTGTGAAAAATTGCTATAAGATCTAATGTCTTCAAAAACATCCCCTTGTTCTCTTATGCCTTTCAATAATTGGTCTTGACTCTCACTCAGGCAAAACTCCCACTGACTTTCAATTGATTGCACTGATTTGACTTGAATAAGGTCAGCTACAAATGGCCCCTTTTCTACTCTACATTCTGATTGTGTGATGCAATGTGTCATAATGCAGCAATGATATGTATTGGCAATCTTATACTGGTGATTAATTGCTGGGAAAGTAATTTCTTTATAATTGCGCTCCAGTGCTTTTGGTGGCCTGACATCATAAGGACTCGGGCACACTGGCTCAGAATGGCCCCAAGAAGCTGACCTCACACTCCCATCCCACCTCAAAGGGAACCCAAGTCTTTGGGAAATAATGGTAACAGTTAACGTTTCTAGAGTGCTGACTTTGTGCCAGGCACAGTGTAAACCACTTGGAGTCTTCTGTAATCTCAATAGCCCCATGAGGCAGGTGCTATCAGGAGGTGTCACTGCCCTCTTGGAGCCCATCAGAGACCACAGGTGGCTCAGTGTGCTTTCACTTTCAGGACCCTCTGCTCCCTTTTGTCATGTGGCTGGGTTCTCTCCACATTTTAGGTGTCCACTCACATGTCACCTCCTCGGGCCAGGCCATCCTTGATCACTCCGAGTAGAGCAGGCCTCCTGGCTAAACGGGTAGGGGTCAATCGCTGTATCAACTCTCTTGCCTTTACAGCGTTTGGCACGGTCGATTCTTACCTTGTCTGGGACAGCACTGTGTTTCTTTACCATCTTCCTCGACAATGTAAATTCCACGAGGAGGGCAGCTTTGTCTGAATTATTTATCGCTCCGGTTCTAGCATCTAGGACAGTGACCAGAGCCCTTCACAGATGCTCAGCCACCATTTGCTCCAAGAGCCAGGTTAGCAGGAGCAAGACTGTGGATCAGACCCCTGGTGGGCATGAAGGCTGGGCAGGCCTGGCAGACGAGGGCAGGTGTGGGACTCCACAGTGAAGACAGCCTTCGAGCACAGCGTGCTTTTTTCATGCTTGCCTACTGCCTTGTTCTCTTATTTTTCCTCGGGGCTTACTCCCGACCTACCCCATACTTCACCAGCATTTTCTTGCCTCTGAGCAAAACTACTTCCCCCTGCGCCGTGGGCGATGTTGAAACTGACTTCGGTTGTCTCGTGACTGATGGGTCCTGGTATTTGCTTTGCAGGATAACTGTGAACACCGGACAGTCCAGGAAATCCAAGGAGACAGCTAACCACAGGGACGTAAGCATCTCGACGGCTGGACCGAGGTGGGGGTGCACTTGACTGGGATGTCCACTGACCACACACCTTGAGAGGTGACATGGCTCATTACCAGCCAGTTTTCCTGGTGAGAAGTGACTAGGCCCTAATGCCTCAGCCTGAGCGCACTGGCCTGGGATGACTGGTGTTTCTAACTAAGTATGAAACCAGCTGTTAGACAAAATGCCGTTTTACCCCCAGATGTGGGAGGGAGATGGAAAGGAGCACTTGCCTCTGCAGTGGCTTTTTTTTTTTTTTCCACTCTGCATTCATTCTTGCAGGTGCACGGCAGGGCTCCCACCCGGAGCCTGCAGGTTCCGGAATGGCAACCTAGCAGCCTTTCAAAGCGCCTGACATCCTTTCAAGTTAGCTGCTACAAAGGCAAATGCAAACAGAGCGCGTTTTGGAGGCGTTCTGTCAGTCAGCTTTCAATCTGTATGTTCTTCCAGACTCTCCTTCTCCTGCCTGATTTATTTCATATTAAAAGGGCCGTCAATCTGTATCACAAGAACAGGTTGAGAAGAAGTGAGTGATGTTTACCAAGTGAGTTTTTTTTTGTTGTTGTTTGTTATTGTTAAAAAATAATGGTCCCCTCTCTCTGGCCGTACTCCGAACTCACCCTCCACGGCTCTCCCGGCCCCTACTTGCCTTTCTCTGCAGGTATCGACACATCAGAGGTATGAATTCCACGTACTAGATGCATTTACATTAGAAACGTATTTTGTGAGGCTGTGTCAGACCCTTTTTTATTATCCATCAAATATATCTCTTTTTACCATCTGATGGCTTGGCAACAGGACCATTCTTCTTTCAAATAAAATAAATGTGCCTGCAATGTGGCAGAATATTCCGCGTTGAAGAGGCTCTGCCCTGGCTAATGCGTGCTGCATTCTGTGTGCTTCATTACAACGGGACACTAAGGATGCAATATACAGTTCCCGGTGGGATTGCTTTATGGTACCAGCTGCATTATTGTTTTCTGTTAGGATATTGATTATTGCCTTCTCCTGTCATTTGGGCCAGCTTTCCTTACTTTTATCTGCTATTTTGGCCTATAAATAGAACTGCTCTATCATTCTGTACTATTAATTTCTCACTACTCTTGAGGCGCCTGACTCTTAGGGAACCAGTCAAAGCTGTCTTACACCGGCCATGTGAAAACTCCCAAATTGCAAAGTAACCAGAAATCCGATTGCCTCCACCCATAGGGTCTAACCTAGTGCTCTGTGTGGAGCACGCGTGAGAATTACCGGGGTGGGCGGGTGGGGGGGAGAGGGGGACCTTGCTGAAAAGCAAATTCTGAGCCTCCAACCCCAGACGTGCATCAGAAGTGGGGTGAGGCCCAGGAGTCTGCATTATATATGTATTTTTAATGTTTGTGTGTTTATTTTGAGAGAGAGACAGAGAGGGTGAGAAGCAGAGGGGCAGAGAGAGAGAGAGAGAGAGAGAGAGAATCCCAAGCAGGCTCCACACTTTCAGTATGGAGCCGGATGTGGAGCCTGAACTCACGAACTGTGAGATCATGACCTGAACTGACACCAAGAGTCGGACGCTTAACCGACTGAGTCGCCCACAGCCCCAGGAATCTGCATTTTAAATAATCACCCAGGTAATGTGCGGGAAAGGCTTGGGGTGGTGTGGGGTCAGGTGCGGGGTGATCAGGGGTTGGCAGGAGGCCGTGGACTGTGCCCCAGGCATCTCCTTGTGGTGCAGCTGACCAGCCTCCATCTCCTCCCTCCAGCCTTCCTCTAGGCCTCGCCTCTTCCAGCTCTGCTCCCAAGGAACATTTCAGAGAAGGACAATCACTAAAGAGAAAGGCCGAAACTCGAAATGATATTAATGCTGCTCTCTCTCTTACACATGGTACGACTCTGTGACGAAGAGACAGGAACGAGAACAGAGGATGAAGAAAACTATTCTAGAATAAAAATATATGAAAAGAACTACTCAGTAACAGAGACTTCCTTCCAGGGGCCCAAGGAAAATGCTGCCTTCAAGGAAGCAACAGACTACCTCCTGGAGGCTGGGTCATGGGGAGAAACCTCCGGGGCATCCAGAGAGGGTCAAATGTGAGAAGCTGCTACCAGGGGAGAGGCTTTCTCTGGGTATGCAGCCCCACACCCCTGCTTTGGGCAACACCCACTAAAAGGTGGCTCCCGAAGAGGATGGGACAGATCTGTGAGGACCCACTGGGACTTGGGAAGAAAACTCACGGAGCCCCTACAATTACATTATGCTAAAAACAAGGATAATACTCAGATTTACCAACTATTTGACCATTATGTGTGCTCTCGAGGTTATTTGCTTCTATTGTATCTGGGCGCTAGAAATCCAGGGGTGGATTTGCCACCAGGCAATGGTGGGCCTCTCGGTGTCTTATCCTAATTCTGCATTCAGTGACATCACCTTGAAATTGGCCATGGTAAGCACATTTATACCACGGAAATCAGCAAATACTGCAAATCAGCACTTGATTTATTGTTTTGTTGACTATCTCGACTTAAGAAAGCGATGGAGAAAATGCTAATAATGCAGATTAAACTTGCATGTCTGTGGCTGCTACGTTGTGACTAGCCCAGAAATTTGAGAAAATATTCTTCCAGTGTTCGAAAACCATTATCTGATTCAGCGGAGAAGTCACTCCTGTCATTGACGAACGAATATAGTTCTGACATATGTCTTCGTTTTTCACTTTTGTCCCACTCATTAACGTAAATGAAAATACCAATGGATCTACACCCACTCATCACTGGCAACCTAGGATGGTTGTAGATACCAGAGTTCATAAAACATCGGCCACGTCCTTCTGAGTATGTGAGATTATAATTACGAGTTTTGCTTATTTTTATTTGTAAACTACGTGCTATGCATCCTTCGAATCGGCGAAGTTTGTAACAAACCCCTGTACACATATATACACAAGCAGCCTCTCCCCACCCATAATGAGAGCTCGTTGTTAAACATTTACCCGCACATTATTGCTCTGATCGCATTCACAACTATAAACTAGCGAACTCTTCGTTGGGAACCCCAAGTAGGGAGCTTGTTCAGAGGCAACCTTATCTCATTGACTGGGTTATGGGCTTCATGAGTAAAGGGCCCATCTCTGATTCAATCGTTTACCTGCTATTTTGCCTAACATAGAGCCTGTATTCAGGAAGTGCTCCAAAATGCTGACTGATCTTAGGATGTCTCCATGTAAGCATGCCAATTAATGGTTGGTTGCCTAAAATACCCACGGCAAGAGGAAAACACAGGAGGAGCTGAAAACGGAGCAAAGATGTGTAGACTCCCCGGTCCGCGATAGTTCAGGACTAGCGGTTAGGATGCAATTGTTGCTTTATTTGCAAGACGCTCTCTGATAGTGTACAAGCGATGGTCGCTGAGCTGGGCTCTCTGTCCCTCAACCATCTTCTCTGCTGACGGTGCGGTCATTGGAAGCCACCTTCTTTAAGGTACGCAGTGTCTACGGCAAAGAATGAGGAAGGAGAGGGGAGAAACAATGGGAAGAAGAAAGGGAGGTTAGACTAGTTGCACTGGTGCACGGGATATCCTTGCCGGGTGGCAGGGACTGTGCGTCATAGTCTTCAAAGAGCATTTTATTTAAACCTCACGACGAGGTTTGTCAAGTCACAGTACCAATCCATCTTACGCCTTTGGAACCTGGGGCTTGGCAAGGTTAAATAACCTAACCATTCGGTAGCAGAGCGGGGATGCCCACCCTGCAGACCCGGGTGCTAGAGACTCTATCGACCGGGGTGCCTCACTGACTGGATGAAGTTTGGCCATAGCACAGGGCCTTCTCATCTCACTCCTCCTGGTGTCCCAGGCATGGGTCATGTTTGGGCTTATATTTTGGTGTTTATGAGTCTGCCCCGAGAGCACATTTGGGGCTTGGGAGGACAGCTTCTTGAGGCACCGGCCCATTGGGAACTTTCTGGAACGAGAGAGGTGGCTCCGGGGCTCCGCAGCTCTGGAGACCATTTCGTAATGGCTCCCGGGCTGGGAATTTGCCTGGCTTCTTTCACTCGGGCCAAGCCCTCAGGCTCCTCAGGCTTGAAGGACGAGAGGGGTCACGAGGAAGCCTGTTGCGTGCCAAGCTCATCCTTAAAGCACCCTAGGGAGGGACACTCCAGAACATGCCTCAAGCGGCTTGGAATTTTCACTTCCAGGAATTTCTCATTTACATCTGTCCGGAATTTCTCACCATAGTTTAGTACATTTCCCATATCAAGGGGGCCCCGTTCCCAGAGAATTCACACAGCGGTAGTCTTTGGGGACTTTGTAGGTCTCGGGTTCCGAGAAGCTCTCAAGGCGTGTTCTCGGAGGAGTCTGCAGGCCGCCCAGCACCGGCTTACACTCAAGGCGGGCCAGCAAGTGTCGGTGTGTGAGTACCCCACCATGTGAACGGATGGCCACTTGTCACCACACAGGCCTCACTGCAGTACATTTGTTGATTCTGCACTGAGTCCCGCGGGACTGTGTCTCACCAAGAACCGATTTGGTATTAGTGTGAATGTAATACGCCATTCCATAGAAATTCTGCTGCCATTGCGTTAGCATTCCTTACCATCCACTTACCGTGGTTAGGGGAAACCTAACCTGTTAGGGGAAAACCTGTACCGTGGTTACGGTGTTAGGGGAAACACTT
>NC_057348.1:117780491-117940491 GCF_016509475.1 Prionailurus bengalensis
CTCTCTCTCTCTCTCTCAAAAATAAATAAAACACTAAAAAAAAAAGTGTCTCTCTTTTTTTAATGTTTATGTATTTTGAGAGACGGTATTGGGGGGGTGAGGGGCAGAGAGAGAGAGTGAGAGAGAATCCTGAGCCGTTTCCACGCTGTCAGCACAGAGCCCAACACGGGCCTCGAACTCACCGACTGTGAGATCGTATCCTGGGCTGAAATCAAGAGTCAGGCGCTCAACCAACTGAGCCTCCCAGGAGCCCCATTATTAAATGTCTCTTTTACGTGAAAGGACAAGTGCAGGGAGGCACTGGCACGACAGTGGAGAACTGGGGCTTCTTAACCGTCAGCCAGAAGTGGGCTGGAGCCAGACAGACCTGGGTTCAAGGATTGGCTTTGCCTTCTAGAGTCTGTGAGTATGTAGTAAATTCCATGCTTTCTCTGATCTTTGATTTCTCTAAGAAAAGGAGAATAATCTGACCCACCTCAGGGGTTGTTTAGAAGAATCAAACGACAGCATGATGCCTGACACATTGTAAGCACTCAGCTCAGTAACCACATGACAAGCTAAACTAACACCTGTCACTCTGATCCTGAGTTATGAAGAGCTTTTGTGACCCGCTGACGTAACCAGTTAAAATGAGGGACCGATGTAGTTCTCGTGCCCTGAGAGCAGCATTGCTCAATTTCCTCCTTGGAGGGCTGTGAAGGCCCCACCCATCTGTACCCCGAATCAAATACCTCCTTCTTCCTCCCTACACAAAGAGATGATCTTGCTCTCAGAAGTGGCAGCACATACTAACATTTAGGACAGAACCTATAGAGAGGAGGTGGCTCACTCCAGTCACGTGGCCTGATCTGCCACCATCATTAAAGGTTATTAGGTGCCTCTGCTGGACCTTCTCTTGGACCCTGCTAGGAGTTCAGGTTTCATTTGGAGACATCCCAGTTTAAATAGGCCTCGTGGCAATTAACTTCTGTCAACCAACCCTTTGGACAAGGGTGCAGCCTACTATTTGTACTGGAGTCCAACGTAAACTATCACTTCGTTATCCACCCCCCCCCCCGAGATTGAGTACTAGAAAGCATCCAGCAGAACGTGGGGCGCTGGTTCCCAGGGTCAAGGGAGGACTCCAGCTCCGTGGATAGCAAAGATCATCACAATGCCAAGCACCAGGGGTCCAAACACATTTGCCCACTGCATCTCGGTTTCAGAATCACCAAGGAAAACACAACCCAGCACGGCAATGGATGAAACAATGCATCTGGTCATATCTAGAGAGAAGAGACAGGGCAAAATCAGCTCCAGTGGTACGCCTCAGTCCCTCACGGCTATCATGGCTAACAGGTGCCACTGGCAGTAAGTGAATTGTCCTACCATGTGCCCCTCTCATGCTACGGCAGAATGACCTTGATCTGATTCCTGTGTAGTCAGAAATCTTGAAACCTGGGGGCCATTGAGGGTACAATGCTTCGACAGAACAAAGAAACGCTTGTTGAGCCTGAAACAGGGAAAGATATTCCCACACAAGTTAAAAAGGCTGGTGCAGGCTGTGTGGGCCCCTTATCTCTTGGCAAGGAAGGGTCCCAGCCCCAACACCCATTCTTATTTGGCCGAGCGGAAGTGGAGAGCTGCGTGCATGAGGCCGCCATTACCAGCGCAAAGTTATGGTGGGCTTCTCCCTGCCTGAGACGGAGACGTGCTCCCGGCTCTGTTCCCCAAGAAAACCAAAGGGGTTGAAGACAAGGTTACCAGTTGCAGGCTTTGGCTTTATTACTCACCTGTGTGATCCGACTCTGCAGGGGGGAAAAAGCAGACCAAGGAGGAGATCTGTGGCATGGGCTGCTCCCTCCTTTCCTTCGGGTTTGCTTCACGCAGGCTTGGCCCTGGAAGTCCCGCCTCCACTTAACATTTTTCCTGGCTGTAAGGAAAGAAAGCAACCCAGCCAATGCTTGGCTAACTGTTGGCAATCAAGACTCCCGAGTCTTCACTTAGAAAAGGTTCACCCCAGTTCATGCCTCCAAATGTCCTTGCTTTCTGGAAAGTCAGCTTCCTTCAGAATTCGAAACTTGGCTTTGGTCAAACAACTTTGCAATTGAATGCTATATCTCAAGATTGATAACCCAGTAGGCATCAAGACCTCATTTGTTTCCTGCTCAGCACTTTCTCAGTGGAGGAGGGATGAATGCCGAAGGGTGGAGAGGAATATCAAGGTCTGCGCGGGATGCTCCCCGACCCCCACTCCTGCACACATACAGACCCTGTTACCTGCCTTTCACCTTCTCTTTCAGCCTCTAGGCCCACTGGGTCATCGCTGGGAAGAACTGCCTGGAAATCAGGCCTCAGGGCTTATCCGTGTTGCCACTTATCTGGGTGGGACTTTGGGGCAAGGCACTCGTGGGTTTACTCTTGAGGCAGATGCTCTTGTCCACTGCCCAGATCCTCCTCCAGGCCCAAGGTATCATTCCCCCACCTCCCAGGAGCTCTGCCTGCTGGTGACTCATAGATGAATCCTGCCCAAGAACTGCCTTTGGCCAAAGAGAGCTGCATTGCCCAAAGTTATGACCCCTCCTCAGAGGCATCTTGCATCCAATGACTGGCCAGTGTGGGGAGAACAAAGACACAACGTTCTTGCCTCTGAAGGGCTGTCCCAACTCCTGTAAGCTTGGCTGGGGCTTCTGTTGTGACAACAGCACAGCTTAACCTCTCCTTCTACCCAGTCCTGGTTCCCTTGTGCCTCCCCAGGCGTAGTTCCTCAGTCCATTTCCCAAAACTCCTCCCACATACTACCTCATCTCAGAGTCTGCTTCCCAGGGAACCTCATCTCTGACAACTCTCCCAAAGTCTCCTGGGAGGGGGCGTTCTGGAATGTGAGAAGGAGAAAATGCAATGAAAAGTCATTAGTGATGTAAATTCAATATTCAGACCCCGAGGCCAACTCCCCCTCCCTCTTTCCTAGGTGGCTGGGTGGGTGGTGGAGAATATCATTATAGGTACAGTTAGAATAAAGTGTGTGCTAATGAGGTAGTTGATCCATATTTCTTTTGCTAGAGGGTCATCACAATCTGAAAAGACCATATCTGTCAAATTCTAAAGGCTTTAATATATTCTTGGGCAAATTTCCATGTTTTGGGGCAATCTAAATATAAATCTGTGGGGAGGCCTGAGGACTGGTTTATGAGTAGGCGATTAGCAGATCACCTAATATATGTGATTTAAATTAAATGGAACAATCTTCTCTCATTATATCTAAGATTCCGATGAGGTTCTGATATTTGAGTCTTGAAAAGTTAACGATCTCTTATCAATATAAAAAACAGGAGATTAACACCACATCCACTCTTGACTGTCAAGAGTTCCAAGCAAGGTTGATAGTTTGAGGGAGTGGGAATTGGATGTGCAGGTACAAGAGGCTATAAGGTGAGGGAGGGAAGCAAAGGCAAGCTATATTTTATAGTTCATAGCTTGTATGTGCTTTATATTTGAAAGAAAAAATGGATTATTTTCATCATTACGAATTTATTGTTACAGTTACCTTCTGTTTTTGGTGTTTCTTCTGGTCCTTCTATTTATGGGTGGTGATATGAAGTGGTTTTTTTTAATTCTTTTTAAAATTTATTCATTTTGAGAGAGAGAGAGAGAGAGAGAGAGGCAGAGAGAGAATCGGAAGCAGGTTCCTGTCAGTGCAGAACCTGATGTGGGCTCGAGGTCACGAACCCGTGAGATCATGACCCGAGCCAAAACCCAGAGTCGGACAATCAGCTGAGCCACCTCAGCACCCCTAAAGTTTTCTTTTAAAATAAATTTATTTAAACACAACATGAATCTATTTAAATAAAATATTTACTAGTGCAAGCGGCCTGCAGATATTGTAAAAAAAAAAAAATCATAATGGCAGTATGTGAGTAATGACAGTTTAGGTGTCAAATCTGTAGGTTTAAGGTGTTAAGCAGGATTAGGGAAAAGAGATGATTATCCAGCGCATTGTGAGAAGCCAGCAAATATTAAATAAAATCCCAATGCCACTATGCAGATTTCATGTCAAATTGTTGAAGGTGCTTCCATTTTTGTTGGTGTTCTTGATGCGCACCCCTCCCCCCGTTGCATATTGTGCAAAATTGTTCTGGGGCTTTCAGCCTCTAGCCTCTTTGTACTGTCTATGAAATTTTATTACTTATCATGCCTGTGTTATTACTGCTCATTAATTACACACCCAACATGTATCAGGTATCAGTAAAGCTCATTAATTAAACATAAAAGCTGGAGGATTTACAGAGAATTTGGAGAAAAACTCCCCGGTCTGGAAGATTTCCAGACTAAATATAGAAACTTGAGACAACCAGCGGTTTTCAAACTTTGTCAGCTACAGAACATTCTGGTCAAATAAATCTTACCAGGAAGCCCAGAGTCACAAGGAGAAAACGACACAGAACTGCATGGTAGGTGGGAGTGCTGGGGACATAAGAGTCTACATGTGCAGCACTAGCAAACTGTCCCCTCTCCAACCCAACCTACGCCACCCCTGACGCTCACACCGTGTGGCACTCGCTTTGAAAACCCCTGACTTGGAACAATTTTCTTTCTCATTCTGCCTGCTCTGTCATTTTGTGTCCACGGCATGGTCAACGGGATTTTATTTGACGATATCGCGCAGGGACCGTATATTCTCTCTAAGAGTACTACAGGCATATCTTGTCTAAGAGATGAAAGACAAGATAAATAAATTCTTAAAAATCTGGATTTATGGGAGAAAAAACTAACAAACAAATCTCCTAGACCATAAGCTCCATGCAGGGCCTTGTGCTTCTGGCTTGTTCATGGCTTCACGGCCCCGGCATCTGGCGGGACTCCTGATACACCCTGGATGAACAAATGAAAGAACAACTAAAAGAGAAAAGTTAGGCAATGATACATTTTGAGGAATGGAGCTAATGGGTCCAAAATGTGCGCACGTTCAGGACTTTTCATGAATAAGCTCCCGCACAGAGCAGCTAGGGCGGTGGGATGGGCCACAGGGCTCCAAAGGCCAGGGGACTTGGGAGAAGGTAGTGGGGATGAAATAGAAAAGAAAAGGTGAGCCTGAGACACTCAGAAAAGAAACAGTGGGGTTTGGGAACCCGAACGATTCAGGCTAAAAATAATCTTTGCCTTGATCTCAAAGATGCTGTGTGAAGGATTGGAAATGTCATAATCATTCTTCATTAAGCGGGTCAGAAGGTTAGCCCATGATGTAAGCAGACAGTTGCCTTGGAAGACGTTACTCAGCAGCACGTAGCCGTGTGCGGAGTGCGCTGCAATCGAGGCGGAAACAGGGCGCCTTGATGAACATCAGTTGCCCTGCTGAGTTCCCCAGCCAGAGCCTGCCAACATCTGAGTCATGCGGGTTGGGACAGGACAGATAAAAGAGCGTTCTCCTGTCACACGTGTACAAACTCGCCTCACTCCATCCTGCTGCTCCTCTCTTCACCCCTCCAAGCTCTCCCATGAGACCCTGGGTGGCTCCCACCTCTTCCCCAAGCTTTTCCATACAACCCAGCCCTTAGAAAGCTCATCCAGCCTTCAACGCTTCCAGTCCTCCGGGCCTGAGATTGTTTATTTGACACCTGCCCCGCGCGTGTACCTCACGGATGTGTGCACGGGCTGTCTCCCTGGCTGGATGAAAATGGTAATGGGGAAAAGGATCTTCTATTTCTTTACGCTTTCCGCATTACTTTTTCCCCAGACCTTTCATGGGGCAGGCGCCAAAGCTGTGCTGGTTGAGCGACACTGACCAATGGCACCGCTTCTGGAACGTTCCATTTCTAGGTCACTACTGATCCATCCTGGTTTTTGGATTATCGAGCCCATGGAAGCCCCCAGCGTAGGTCTTGGGACATCTGTGTAGCCTTACTATCCCTACAGACGGAGGTAGGGACATCACCTCCTAACACAAGAGCACTTATGTCAGCAGAGCTCTGGGAGAAAGGGATGTTTGGGGGTTTCCTGATTCCAGATTCTGGGGTTTGTTTCAAAAGTTGCCTACATCTAGCCTCCCACAAGCCCCACAGCAACAGAAATTTATGCAATTCACTCTGAAAATAACAATGGCCGGGGCCCGCGGGAGCATGGGGCCTCTTATCGGTAGGAAGGGAATTTGCTTCTCGAACTACTAAACACATGAAGGGCTGAGGTCATGAGGCAAGGTGATTTCCTTAAGCACAGCACAGCATTAGGGACAGCTCTGGGACACGTTGAGGCCCCCGAACCCAAGGCAGGAACAGCAGGAAGAAAACTTTCCTACACTGAGTTACCCCGATTCTCTATCAATGGGCATTTCAGATTTCTTTAGGAGGAACAGTGTCCCTGGGCCCCGCAACATCTTCCCAAGGCTACCGGCAGCTGTCTGGGGGCCCAGCTCTCACCCCACGCTGGCCTCTGTGCCTCCACCCTAGCTGTCTTCCCAGGACAACGTGTCCTTCCCCGCCGCTGTCCACCAAAGCAGACGGTGCTGCGCGCGGAAGACCTCCCTGTTCACCGAACAAGCCACCGTCCGGCAAATCCGAATGCTCCTCGAGGAAGGAGAAAGCTGAAAGGCTTTATCTCTTGTAGCAAAAAATCACAAACTTACCAACGGGAAAGCTGGGGCTGGATTACCCTTGAGACTTAATGACCAGAACTAAGATCCGGAGTGTCTACTGTGGGTTTTCATCACCTTGCCTGACAGTTGGATGCCTCGCGGTTCAAGGAGGCCACTGGAGTGAAACCGAGGGCTGGTTCCCACTCACGTCTCATTGGAAGCTGGTGGCCCATCACCTGCTGCACTTGGCTGCCTCTTGCTTGCCTCTCTGCTCAAACACTGTCTTGACTTCGCAGCACTGCAAGACAGAATAAGAACGTACACTTCTGCCCCAATTCCTGTCTCCTCTCGTTTACGCGGAAGATTAAATGATTTCTTTCCTTGTCTTACACAGGGAAGGTTCTACTGCCTTGTTCCTGCTTCCTCTACATCAGCTACAAGAAGAAAGTTAGCAGGTAAAAACCGAGGTGTCGCAACTGTTCTCACAATGAAGCATTAGCCCCATTTCACAGATAAGACGAGTTGCCAAGAAAATATCCATCCACCCATCTCCACCCAAACAATGGTCACTGAATATTTTGAGCCAAGCAAATTGCTACTTACTTTAGAATCCAAATCCAGTGCCCTTCCTACCACACCTTAGATACCTCAGGAGGATGCTCCTTGGTTATGAGGAAGCTTGGTTCATTCAACACACCCTTCTGAGGCACCTCCAATGTGCTGGCACATTCTACACCCAACGTGTGTAGAAGTCTACACCCAACGTGTGACTTGAACCCACAACCCCAAGATCAAGAGTCGCACGCTCTTCTGAACCAGCCAGGCACCCCTGTGCAGGTACATTCTAAATGCATACAGCGGAAAAAAGGAAAAACAAAACCCCAAAGAAAAATTCATGCCTGTATGCAGCTTACATTCTAACTGGGGAGAGAGACAATAAAAATCATTATAAAAAAAGTAAACTATGGAGCATGTTAGTGACACATGCAATGGAGAAGAATAAAGCAGAGAAGGTGAAGGGGGCGCTTAATAAATATTATGGGAATAAATTCTTTGCATGAAATTAACAACATTGAAGCAGCGATAACATATTTCGGTTCACCGTAGAATGTGCCTTGATGTTAGTAATTTCTGCCCCTAGAGTGTTTCAGGAGCAGCTAAAGCTGCTTTCCTGCTTCTTGCTTGGGCTGACTGTGTCCCACAGTGTGCCCACTGTTGTGAGATTTTCCTCATGAATGAAAATAGAACTGCTTGCTTCCTCCATCCATAGCAGAGTAGCTACGGCAGAAATAACTTCTGTGCATTTCTCTGGCTACGTTTAGTTAAGTTATGCCTCTTCTTCCTTTAAAAAAAAAAGATGTACCATAAAACCTTATTGATTTAGCTCAGTAGTTTGAAATTTATGATGCTTTAGATAGGCTTTGGCTTGAGATTGCCTTGAGGAGAGGTGGATGTAAGCAAATTAAGAATAAAAATAAGATTGCTAGACATTGCGCTACTTAAGGGAATAAGTTGCTTTTTTATTATTTTGAATAAGTTGTTTTAAACACATCAGAGGGACTAAATCATACTTGACTGATATGCTCATTATAAATAATTCTTACCTATTTCTAAAAGCAGGAGCCAATTATATACTTGCTTCCTCGATTTAGGCTCATAAAATTGTGCTGCAAGCCCATTTGGATTTGAGAGTAATAAAATGGCTTTTATTAAACAAATACTCTAGAATTCATAGTTCACTAAATTGAGACCCACCTTCTACCCAAATTTAAGCTAGATTTTAGCATGTATGGCACATCTCCAACCTGGGTTTTTCCTAAAGCCTATTTCAAAAGACATATTTGTTCAGCCTTATCAGTAAGGTACTCAATCATGCTTCCCTTGTATCAGGCACCTCAAGGGCAGGAGATAACACAAATGTGTTTGGTTTTTAATAGCTGGAAATATGTCTACGTGAGGTTGATTGTATTACGCCAATGCCAGATATCTGAAAGGCATGTGAAAAATTAAGGTAATCGTTGGTGCTTCCAAATAGCTGGATGTTGGAGTCATATTTGCAAAGCATAGATTATGCTGCCGTGTCAGATTTGGGACACTTTAGGAGTTTGGGAGTGCTATAGAAACGGGTGGTGGCAAATGTCAGACTGGGAAGGTAGGTGGGTGGGTGACAGAGCTGATCCACGGAGGTGGTTAGGTCACTGAATCTATGTGCACATAGGAATGCATCGTTTCGTTTCTGAGACCCTAATTCCAAGGTCGAGAGTCCGGATCCGTTTTGTCTTTTTTTGTTGTTGTTGTTATTAAAAACAATTCAGAAATATATTAAGAGGGAAAAAAGTCCCCCCAATCCCATCACTCAGAGATAGCTACTGTGATGATTTGAGTGTATTTCTGGTTGGTCTCTTTTTATTTTTTCCTTAATGCAAACACATCGAAAAAATAAACATTGGGATTACATTATTTATACAATTTTGCATGCTACTTTTTTTCACTTCCGACAATTAGGACATGAATTTATTCAACCTTTTCCTTGTCAAACATTTAGGTTGCTTTCGTTTTTCCTTGCTTATGAATAATAAACATTCTTGGACATAAATACATGTTAATAGCTCTGACGGATTACTCTGGGTACTTATTCCTTCCCTTCAGAGAAGCCTGTGGAGACATGAAGTGTGCCTGAGATATAGACGAGAGACCCAATGGCTGGTTTGTGGTACAAATGCTTTGGAGTCACGTTGATCCAGTTACATTTAATCAATTAATTTATTTAATTGCTTATTCAACAAGAATTGATTGAAGTTGTACTGTGGGCTAGGCACAGTGGGGGATTGCAAAGGAGCGCACCATCTCGTTGGAAAGACACGCCTCAGACAACATTGAGAAAATCCTCGACGGTGTTTGCTGGGAATAACCTATACGTCGTTCTGGGTGCTGTATGTGTATTTACTCAATTCTCACAAGAGCGACGACTATGATCCTAAACCCCATTTTCCGGAGGAATTAAGTAATTTGTCCAAGATCACACAGCTAATAAGTGATGGAACTGTGATTTGAATCCAGGAAATTGAGCTCCAGAGTCTACGTTCTTCACAGGCCGTGCATATCTTGACTATGCCATTGCAGAGAAAAAGTATTATAGAAGGGTTATGTCTAGATAAGCATTTTCTAGAGGCGAGTTGTTGTCTTTTGCATTCCTTTTGTAAACTTTCTATAATAAAGCAATTTAGGGTTCTATTGTCAAGGCCATTTTGAGGCCCCTTTCCCCAACTGCTTAGAATGTTAACGAGGATTACTAACTCAAGAGAAGCAAATCATCTTACCTGGTTTGGATAAGTGAATTGTCTGGGGGTAGAAAAGCCATTATTCCACCTGCCTTCTCTCAAGAAGCTTCTCAGTTTGGAAAAGTCTTGGAAAAATAAAATCATTTTGTAATAAACCCAATAAGGCGATGGATTTGTAATAAAGAACTAATTCAACAGGTGCCTTATTCATGTTCCTAGTATAATTTTTAAAAAGTTTGTTGAATGGATGAATGAACAAATGCATGAACAAGCTACAAGGCTTACAGACGACTAGTGCTATGACCTAGACTCAGTGATGTGTTGGTACCAGCTCCTACTGGCTCATATTTCTTTCCAACTTTGCTCAGTGACTTGGCATTAGTAGAGAACCAGCCATGGTGGGAATATATTTAAGCCACAGAAGTCAGCAGATGCTACCAATCAGGGCTTTTTTGTTTTCTTGGGGAGGTGGTTGTGAAACATGACCCACACACCACTATCCTGACTTCCCAGAAAATGCATAAGGGAGAAGAAATTCTGTGACTCTGGAGGAAGAAAGAAGGAACTGTAATAAGAATATTAATCAGAACACGTATCTCCTCCTCGGTCTTGAATCATTATCTCTGTTGCTCTTTTATGGAGTTATTATAGAGTCTGGAGAGACTTTGTTGAGATAGTGGAGGTATGTAGGGAGTTAGGGGGTGAGTGCAGCTAAAGCAGAAAGGATGTTTGGGGCAGGACAAAAGAATGATAAATAGCTGAGGGGCACTGTCAGTTTCAGCTGAGATCAACTCTCCAGTCCTACGGCATTCATGGCGCCCATAATTCAAGCAGCGAGTGTTGATGGACACCCATCTGGGAAGCGCATGATGAGGTATCATTTGCCTGCAAGGACAACGATGTTCAAGCTGGAAGAAAATCTTACGCATCATCTGGTCCAAACCCCTCATTTCCCAGGTGAAGACCTACGAGTATGGAAGGGAATTTTCCAACATCACTGGGCTGCTTGCTTGCTTGCTTGCTTGATTTTTTTCACTTTTATTTTTCTTTTTAATTTTTTTGTTTCCAGGACTGATTTATAATAAGGATCTGGATCAGACTGCCTGGTGTGACTGTCAGCTCACCACGTCTTTGCTATTTGACACTGGACAGGTTACTTAACCTCTGTATGTTTCCTCAGCTATGAAATGAGGATGTTGTGAGGAGAGCTTACAAGTAGTAAGATCTCAATAAATATTAGTAACACAGAAACTTTGTGATAATACCGGTTAATTTTACAGCCAGAGAGAGAAAGAGAGAGGGAGAGTTCAGAAAAGAAAGATACAGGGGTGCCTGGGTGGCTCAGTCAGTTAAGCAGCCGACTTCAGCTCGGGTCATGATCTCATGGTTTGTGAGTTCGAGCCTCGCGTAGGGCTCTGTGCTGACAGCCTGGAGCCTGCTTTGGATTCTGTGTCTCCCTCTGTCTCTGTTCCTCTCCTGCTTGCACTCTGTCTCTCTCTCAAAAATAAATGAAGATAAAAAAAATTAAAAGAAAAGAAAGATACATTAATATATTGAAAACTAGCATGCTAATTAATAATGTGTTAATTCAATACATGAATATATTGAAAACCAGCATAGATATTAGTAAGACATTAACTTTTTGAAATCTCCAAGCTAAGAAATTTCCCCCAATTCAGATTGTGTGGTTGTTCTAGTGAATGATTCACCAACAGGGTTAGTTATTCCATTCTTTTTTTTTTTTTTCTTTTTAAACTTGAATGGATTTCTAGGGGTGCCCTCATGGGCTCAGTTGGTTAAGTGTCCGACTTCGGCTCAGGTCATGATCTCATGGTTCGTGAGTTCAAGCCCCGCGTCAGGCTCCGTGCTGACAGCTCAGAGCCTGGAGCCCTGCTTCACATTCTGCATCTCCCTCTTTACTCCTTCTGCACTCACGCTCTGTCCCTCTCTCTGTCTCAAAATTAAATAAATATTTTTAAAAATTAAAAAAAAAAAAAAAAGAAAGGATTTCTAGCTGGATGAGGGGCCCAATCATCTGCACACAGCTTTAGACTGGCCTATGCTCCCTCAGACCTCTTCTTCCTGGAGAATTTCTTTTTGAAGTTTATTCATTTATTTTGAGACAGACGGAGAGAATGTGAGCAGGGGAGGAGCAGAGAAAGAGAGGGAGAGAAAGAATCCCAAGCAGGCTCCACACCGTTAGCCCTGAGCCAGGGCTCAATCTCACGAACCGTGGGATCATGAGCTGAGCTGAAATCAAGAGTCAGGCTGAGTCACCCAGGCGCCCCTTCTTGGAGATGTTTAAGGAAGCCTCTCCTTTCACTGGTTGGGGGTAGGTCACACACCCCTTAAAATGTTGAAGGTGACTGTATCTGGGGGCTCCATCTGCCCTCAGAAGCCTCTGCCACCAGCAGTAGGAGAAAAAGACTCTGGCAGCTGTGGTTTGTCTGAAGGTGCTGCCTGGGGGGCCCGCAGAAAGTCCAGGAGGCCTGGGCCGGTCCCCTCCTCACCGAGACTTCTCCCTACCCGTGCACAGATTACACTCATGATCTGTTCAGTCAGCTGTGTGTGCAGGTTATAGGGGCTGATTCTGATCCTCTGGGGCCCCCTTTCCAGCTCTACCAACCATTCTCTCCCTTCCCGTGGGCAAACATTTAACCTCGCCAATCCACCGTTTCTCATCTGTGAGATGGGAATGGCAGTTGAACCTGCCTCGCAAGATGGTGGAGAGGCTCAACTCAAGTAATAAGCAATAAGCGTTTAGAACAGCGCCTAGCACACAACGAGCACACGATTTTATGTTTTGTTTTGTTTTGATTTTATTCCTTAGATTTTTACGGTGGTAAGATACATATAACATAAAATCTGCCATTTTAACCACTTAAAAATATACAGTTCAGTAGCACCATGTACATTCACATTGGTGTGCAGCCATTACCCCCACCGATTTCCAACACTGTTTCGTCACCCCAAATTCGATCTCCCTTGTCTTCTCTCCTCTCCTCTGCTCACCTCTATTCCATTTCGTATCTCTATAAATTAGTCTATTCGAGGCACTACATATCAGCGGAACGATACGATATCTGTCGCTTCGGGTCTGGCTTATTCACTACGTCTTTGAGGTTCATCCATGTGGTAGCACGGGTCCGAATTTCACTCCGTTTTAAAGCTGACTAACATTCCATTGTATGCACATACCACATGTTGTTTTTCCCTTCTGTCAACGGGTATTTGGGTTGTGTTCCCCTTTTGGCTATCGTGAATAATGCTTCGATGAATATTGGTGTACAAAGATCTGTGTGAGTCCCTACTTTCAATTTTTTAGGGTACATACCCAGAAGTAGAATTGCTGGATCATATGGTAATTCCATGTTTTATCTTTTGAGAAATGACTATACTGTTTTCGTGGCAGTGATCCCATTTTACATCCCACCAACAGTTCACAGGAGCCTCGATTTCTCTACATCTGCAACGACACTTACTATTTCCTTCCTTCCTTTCTTCCTTCCTTCCTTCCTTCCTCTCTCCCTCTTCTTTCTTTCTTTCTTTCTTTCTTTCTTTCTTTCTTTCTTTCTTTCTTTCTTTCTTTCTTTCTTTCTTTCTTTCTTTCTTTCTTTCTTTCTCTTTCTTCCTCCCTCCCTCCCTTCCTTCTGTCTTAACTTCTTTCTTTCAATAGTCATTCTAATGAGTGTGATGTGGTATTTAGTTGTAAGTTGTGGTTTTAGTTGTATTTTTCAAATGATTAGGGGCGCCTGGGTGGCGCAGTCGGTTAAGCGTCCGACTTCAGCCAGGTCATGATCTCACGGTCCGTGAGTTCGAGCCCGGTGTCGGGCTCTGGGCTGATGGCTCAGAGCCTGGAGCCTGTTTCCGATTCTGTGTCTCCCTCTCTCTCTGCCCCTCCCCCGTTCATGCTCTGTCTCTCTCTGTCCCAAAAAAAAAAAAAAAAAAAAAAAAGTTGAAAAAAAAATGATTAGTGACATTAAGCATCTTTTCATGTGCTTATTGGTCATATGTATATCTTTTTTGGAGAAATGTTTAAGTCCTTTGCTCATTAAAACAAATTTTTTTTTTTTTTGGGTTGTTGCTGAGCTGCAGAAGCTCTTTAAATATTCCGGATACTTATCCCTTATCAAATATATGATTGCAAATGTTTTCTCCATTCTGTGGGTCACCTTTTCACTTGCTTGGCAGTGTCCTTTGATGAATGAAGGTTTTAAATTTCAATTAGCCCAATGTATCTGTTTTTTTCTTTTGTTGTTTGTGCTTTTGGTGTCATATCCAAGAAATCATTGTCAAATCCAAGCCTAAGAAGAATTTTGTAGTTTTACCTCTTATATTTACACTTTTGATTTACTTTGAGTTCGTTTTTGTATATGGTGTAATATAAGCATCCAACATTATTGTTTTGCCGGTGGATATCCAGCTCTGTTTGTTGAAAAGACTGTCTTTTCCCCATTGAATGGTCTGGCACCCTTGCTGAAAACCATTTGACCGCATATGAGAGGGTTTATTTCTGGGCTTTTTATTCTGTTTTATTGGCCCATATGTCTGTCTTTATGCCAGTAGCACACTGTTTTTTTTTTTTTTAAGTTTATTTATTTATTTTGAGGGGGGGTGGAGAGAGAATCCCAAGCAGGCTCCATGCTCATCAGGGAGCCCCATGTGGGGCTCGATCCCACAAACAGTGAGATCGTGATCTGAACTGAAATCAAGGGTCGGACACTTAACCGAGTGAGCCACCCAGGTGCCCCAAAACGCTGTTTTGATTGCAGCAGTTTTGTTGTAAGTATTGAAATTAGGAAGTGTGAGTCTTCTAGCTCTGTTCTTTTTTTTCAAAGTTGTTTGTGAAGTTTATTTCTACTTGACGCTAGTTTATTTTTTAACACTAAAATAGTGCTTTATTTGTGCCTAGCCCTATATTAAGAACTTTACAAACATTACCCTTTTCTATCCTTATAACTCAATGTTCTCAGAGGAGGGAAACGGAGATGGGGATACCAAAACAAAAGGATAGTAAGAGGCAAATGAAATAGTGTGATGAATAATATTATAGGAGAAATTTATTTGTCAATATATGCAAATGTTTATGTATGTGGGCGATCTATCTTACTTTGCAAGATAAACAAAGTAAACACATATGTGTGTATGTGTGTAAGTGTGTGCATGCGTGTAAGTGATTTTTATGCCCGTGATTTTTGGCATGATCCAAGGTGTGGCCCATACCAGGGTAATGCAAATTGACTTATGTATTTTGAAATTTTCCTGCCCTATTATTATTTTCTTTTTGTAACATTTCCACTTTTACTCCATGCCTCCTCAAAGTGCCACGATGTATGTATTTAATTTTTTAATATGAGGTAAATAAAGACAGTTTTGTCCACTGGGATCTTTTTTTTTATTAAAAAAATTTTTTTTAAACGTTTATTTATTTTTGAGACAGAGAGAGACAGAGCATGAATGGGGGAGGGTCAGAGAGAGGGAGACACAGAATCTGAAACAGGCTCCAGGCTCTGAGCTGTCAGCCCAGAGCCCGACGCGGGGCTCGAACTCACGGACTGTGAGATCACGACCTGAGCCAAAGTCGGCCGCTTAACCAACTGAGCCACCCAGGCGCCCCCATTGGGATCTTTTTTGATAACGTTTTTTAAAATAACTTTTGAGGTAACTAGAAACATCCAAAGATATCAGACCACCAGCGTTTTGCAATTTTAGTTTACTAACACCTGGCTGATTGATGTTAAAATTGACTAGTTAAAAATACTTGCTTACTAATGTCTTCAAAACAACCCAAAGATAAATATCTCCAGGAAATTTTCCTTTGGTTCCCACCTTTGTGCCATGAAGTTGGGCTGTAAAAGCCAGTGGAGACCAGCTTGAACAACGACTCTGTCCTTAAGACAGCAAATCCAGGGTCACCTGACCATGGCCTCTCTATGATTTTGGTCATTAATCAGAGAAAAATGTCTCACTTACCAAAGTAGCTCCTGAATAACTTCCAAGCAGTAATGGGAATCATTCATGCATACATAAATCCATTCAGCATGTATCCATTGAACTTTTTGTCAGGCAAGGTACAGCAATGATGTCCAAAGCCAGTCTTAAGAATAAATAGAAGTTTACCAGGTGGACAAGGGAGGTGTATCAGTTGGGGTCCAACCAAGACGATAGAATTGCACCGTAATTTGGACAGGGGAAGGTTAACATGAAGGATCATTGATTATAACAGGGATTGGAATAACAAGGTCCTGAGAAGGACTTTACCAAGAAGTAAAGAGACTACTACAGAATACAAGAATAGCAGATATAGGGAACAGCTATTATTTCCAGGGCTGAAATCCAGATCTTGTGAGAGGGGCATGGCCTCAGCTTGCTGACTGGCAGAGAAGAGGCCATACTATCAATGGGACTCGCTGGAAATTTGCCATCGGAACTTGCCAGCGACCCCACTCCTGCTCTGAGTGTTAGAGGAGAGTTGTTCGCAGTGAAGTGTCTCATGGGAGGTGCTCCGCTACAAGACTGTTGCAAACGGTGGGATGCCAGGGGAAGCTATGAGCCACTATGCACCACTGGATCTGGGCCCTGGGGAAGCCTGCTGAGCAAGCACTTGGGAACCAGGATGCAAACCCCTCTGCTTCCTGCAAGGTGTCTCCAGAACCCTCTACCGACAAAGCTTACCACTGTGCCAGCTGGCAAAGAAGCAATCACTAAAGGGCTCAGATCCATTTTCATGGAGAAGGCAAAAAGGACAGATTTGGAGCCAAGGGGCAAACAATGGATAACCAGCATAAGAGAAGGGGAAATCCCAAGTGGAGGGTATGCCAAATTCAAAGGCAGGAAGTCCTGAGAGAGCTTGCCATGTTCCAAGAGCAGCCATTTTTAATTGTGGTAATCAGAACAGGGTCATCCACATCTGTCTATATATCTATCTCTGATCTTTCTGATCACAGTGCATGTTTCCGGGAGCCAGCGATGGTGGTTTTTACACCCTGCATATAAAACCTCAGCACAATCAGGCTTAATAACTATTCATTGATTGATTGGCTAATTGTTGAGACACTGAGGATTTCTTTATTTGACAAGTTCAGCAGGAGCCATAGCCATCAGGGCCTGATACCTACATTTTTAGAAGCACAGGGTCCAGAACTCGAGAGGTGATTCTTCTCTACCACATCCGGAATATTGTGTCCATTCAAAAATCCCTACCTCATAAAGGTTACCGAAGGTCAAAAAAACCCGGAGCAACTAAAGGTTGAAGTGTCCGGGACGGCCAAGTGTTTGGAAACCTTACTGTGCTAGAAACAGTTGCATCCTCTGCCTCGGCTCCTGGCCACTCCCTATTTTCCTTCTTCTGTGCCCATCCCCCCATGCTGCCTCCCACTCTCTTGTGATGCCGTAGGCATCTGCTGTGCGCCTTCATCCACCCCCCGTGTCCTCAATGACCACTTATGGGCCTGGGACTCACAAGCCCGTATCTCTGGCCCCGATCTCTCTTTTAAGCTCCGATATCACTTCCCCAGTAGCTTTGCCACAGACCTCAACATGTATAAAGCTTCGCTTACCAGCTCCTGGCTCCGTACCTGGTTTTTCTTGTCTGTTGTCTGACTTCTTTGTCACAGTATCAGTAGCCAGTCAAGCCACAAAAATGGAGTTGAGTTACCCTCCCCTGTATTCTCACATCTGAGTCTTACTGAGTCAATACTTTTGGCACCTCTCCAGTGAGCCCACTTTTGCCATCCCCCTGCTGCCACCTGAGGTAAGGTCATGGGCGTCTCTCCCCTGGTTCTTATGTTAGCCTTTTCCTGAACACCCCTGTCTCCAGTCCTATTCCTCTCAAACCGCTTCTGCACACAGCAAAGACATCTAAAACTGAAATAGAATTGTGTCATTCGCCTGCTTAAGCAAGCATGTAGGTCTTTAGCAAGACCTACAACATCCTTTGTGATCTGATGCTGGCTTACCTCTCCAACCTTATCTCTCATTACACTCCCACTCTGTGGCCTCCCTTCAAGAAACTTTTCAGCAATGCCACTGGACCTTTGCACATACATTCTGGTGCCTGGAATACCCTTTGACCCTCTCCCTGTTCACTCAGTGCTGCTGTCTCCTCTGAGTGTCCACCCCCCACTCTCCAACTTTCCCTTTCCATCCTATAAACTCTTCAAAGGCAGAAACCACAAATTACTCACCTTTGAATCCCAAGCCCTCAGGATGCTGCTTCAAACTGAGTAGAACTGAATCAAAAATGACTTGACTTCCCGCCCCCCCCGTCTCCTTAGTTTGGAGAAGAAATAATATGAGAAACAGGAGGGAGGGGAACATACGTTTGTTGACTTTGAACAATTGAAGTGCTATTGTAGGGAAGAGGGAATTCTGTTCCTCACAAAAGAGTAGAAACCAAGATAATAGGAGGATTTTCAAGGAGATAAATTTGAAGTCCATATAAAGGAGATTGTGGCAACAGAATCTGCCTAATCATGGGATGGAGTATCTTGAAAAGTATTGAGTGCTCCTACTGGAAATGGTCAAAAGTAGGACCTCTGTGTCCACTTCTCAACAATTCCTGCCAAGGCAGTGCTTGGAGCACGTGGACTCTGAAAGCTGACTCTAAAGTTCCATGATTCTAGATGCAACATAAAGAGAATTCTTTTATTTTTTTTTAATTTAATTTTTATTTTTTTTAACGTTTTTATTTATTCTAGAGAAAGGGAGGTAGACACAGAATCCGAAGCAGGCTCCAGGCTCTGAGCTGTCAGCACAGAGCCCGACGCGGAGCTCGAACTCGTGAACCACGAGATCATGACCCGGGCTGAAGTCAGACGCTTTAACCGACTGAGCCACCCAGGTGCCCCTGAAGAGAATTAGTTTACAGTGACTCAAAATTTGTCTTCTAAGAACTGATGATTATCTCACCAAAATGTTTTCTGGTGAACAACGGCTTGAAGAAATGCCTTTGAGAACCAGTGTATAGTTACTATTGAGTGGGCATCCCTGGGGGTGATTCTGGGATTCGTAAATCTAGGAGGGCTTCAGGAGAGGGTGACAAGGATGAGCAGGTGGCCTGCCAGGGCTGGGGAAGACCCAAGTCAGAGCACAGGTGGGCAAGGGCCTGACTTCTAGAAGTTTCCTGGGGGAGGGAGTCCCAGTGTGTCCTATATGTGGGCAGAAAGGAGCATCACAGAAACCTGGCTGCGGGCAAATGACAGACAAAGCTGGTTGTTAGGGGGTTTGGCATTAGGTAGCACTGGGGCTCTAGGTTAGAGAACAATTGGAAACACAAGTCAGGACCCCACTTTCGGGCGACTGAGACAGAGGGCAGGCACAGCACTGTGGCGAGGCTCTGACTGCTGTGACTGGGGAGTCAGAGGAGGGCTCGCTTACAAGCATCCTTAACAATTACCTGGCCTCATCTAAAGATCCGAGTGGGGGCGCAGTAGGAAGTCAGCTTGAACACGGAAGCAATACCCGCTGGTCTGGAATTCTTCCTTTCCCCCACCTCTCCGTGGGAACAGGGTGGTTTCTTCACTGGGATGGTTTGGGCTCCTTCTATCTGAGGTTATGTGGCTGCACTCATGGAGGGAAGAGAAATGTGGAGACATAAGAGAGTTACATTTTCGCAGTTTAGAGATTACTCTCAGTAGGTCATTGAGTTTATGGACGCACAGTCTGAGAAAGAGTTCCCTCTACTGGCTGATCTAAGCCAGGTGTGTTGACTCAGGGTATCTGTTCCTTGTTGAAGATGCATTTAGGATTAGGAAGTTAAAGTACTGAGTGTAAGAAACTCATTGCTAGGTTTTGGTTTATTTTTCTGATTTAGCTAGAGGTTCTTGGAGGCTTCTTTGGTCCCTCATTCAAGTTTATTGAGGTGTATTTACATTAATCACACACACACACACACACACACACACACAAACACCTGCATAACCACTACCATTACCACAATCAAGTTACTGATTGTATCCTGAAACGTTCCATGGTGTCTGTTTGTAGCTAATACCCATCCCTGAGCCACCAAGTCTCCAGGCAACCACAGATCTGCTTTTTGTCGGTGTGAACTGTATTGCCTGTTTTAGAACTTCAAGTAAATAGAATCATATGGTATGCACTCTTGTGTTTATGTATTTATTTTTTTGAGAGAGAGTGGGGGGGGGGGTTTCAGAGAGAGGGAGACAGAGAATCCCAAGCAGCCTCCACGCTGGTAATGCAAAGCCCGATATGGGGCTTGATCCCACAAACTGTGAGATCAGGACCTGAGCTGAAACCAAGGGTCGGATGCTTAACCGACTGAGCCACCCAGCTGCCCTTGTACTCTTGTGTTTAAAGTCTATCACTCAACATAATGATTTTGAAATTCATTTATATTAGATGTGTCAGTGGTTTTCATCTATTTTTTGCTGAGTAGTATTCCATTGCATGAGTATATAAAAATGTATTTATCCATTTGCTAGTTGATGGGCATTTGGGTCGTTTTCACGTGGGGGCTATTATGATAAAGTGCTGTCAGCATTTGTAGACGAGTCTTTTTTGTGGACATACATTGTCTTTTCTCTTGAGTAAATACCTGGGAGTGTGATTGTTAGGTCCTATGAAAGGGTATGTTCAACTTCCTAAGAAATCGCCAAGCTGCTTTCCAAAGTGGTCTTATATTCCACCAGCAGTATCGAGAGGCCTGGTGCCTTCTCATCCTTGTCAACATTTGATATTGTCAGTCTTTCTAATTTGAGCCACTTTAGTGTATGTATTGAGTATATGAAAGTCCTTTGTTAGATTTCATTTTGGTTTTGCTCTTCTGATGATAAGTTCTTGGAGAATTTTTTATTAAACTTTTTATTTTGAGGTAATTGGCGATTCACAATATGATCCTTTACCCATTTTCTCCCAATCCTTTACCCATTTTCTCCCAATACTAATATCTTGACAAACTGAAGCACGGTGTCATGACTTATTGGAGCCTTTTTGAAATACACACCCCTCAAAGATTAATAAGGAACCATCTGATCATGCCCTATGCTCAACTGTCGACGAGACAGGCGGAGTATGGAGCGTTGGACGCTGCCCTAACCATAATGTTAATGAATACTCTAAGCATCACATTTCAGGGACTGAAAGAAACACCAATCTGTTAATACTGGCAGTGCTAGCTCTTAGTGCTTCCAATCTGAAAATACAATATGTGGAATTTCAAATTAGACAGCCACAACGAGAAAGCAAGACTCAGAGTGAACGGCAAGGAGATAGTCAAAACTATGACACAAGAGGTATTGCTTAGATCTCTGCCAGTAGAACCTTCACTAACCATGTCTTTTTTTTTTTTTTTTTTTTTTAAATCACATAGACGTTTTCATCTTTCTGACTTGGGGACTGATTGTGGGTGGTTCCATTCACGGATAACGAAATGACTATGAACTTCAGTTAGCCCCCAGCCTCATTTGAGCTAATAGCTTAAAATATTTGGCTAGATCCCAAAATAAGTAATAAAATGAACTGATTTGAGTTTCAGCTTTTCCTGCTTTCCCTGCCCACGTGATGAGCATGAAATGGCTAAGGTGCAGGGAGTCTGTGGAAAGAGGAAGAGAAAGACCCAGATAATCTTCAGCCTGGATAATTAGCCCCTACAGACTCTAGATGGTAATAAGAGGAGGCAGGGGCGCCTGGGTGGCGCAGTCGGTTAAGCGTCCGACTTCAGCCAGGTCACGATCTCGCGGTCCGTGAGTTCGAGCCCCGCGTCAGGCTCTGGGCTGATGGCTCAGAGCCTGGAGCCTGTTTCCGATTCTGTGTCTCCCTCTCTCTCTGACCCTCCCCCGTTCATGCTCTGTCTCTCTCTGTCTCAAAAATACATAAACGTTAAAAAAGTTTAAATAGAAAAAAAAAAAGAGGAGGCAAATCCTTGCGATAAAGGTTGTAAGATACTCCTGAGGAGAAGTAAAGGCAAGGAAAGTTGAAGAACTAAACTAATTAGAATTGTGTATGTAATTAAAAAAAAATGAGAAAAAAAGATGAATATTTGCTTGATGAAAAACAAATGTAGTGACTCTTTCTCCATTTCTGCTAGCATCCTCCTTCAGAAGGTGACCAGCTTAGCACAGTCCCCCACTATTGCGATGGGACAATATTTTGGAGATCATTTGGGATGTCATGGTAAAGTCAAGGTCACCAGTTGTATATTCTTCCAGCATTCCCCTTTCCATCTCAAATAGGAGCACATCCCTTCTCCTCTGCCCTTGCCCCAGTCTCTGAAGGGTCTCCCCAACCTTCCCCACGTGAATTTGTCCCCCCTATGCCCGTGGTAGCTCCTGCCTGCCCTAGAATCTTGCTCCATCGGGAACATGTGGTCTCCCTGTATCTTCCAGCCCTCCTTTCCTGGGACCTGCAAGCTTGCTTGAATCTCCCCCATCCTTCTTAGTACATTCCTCAGGGCTGCTACTGTCTTACCTTACTGACCCCCCAACCTTTTCTTCCTTTCATCAGTGAACATTTCTAAATAGCGGTCCACACTCTTCAGTTACTTTCCTCACCACCCACTTGTCTCCTTGACCTTGGGCACACTGCTGGTCTCCCTTATAGACACTGTTTTCTCAGGGGGCGTCAGCATCCTCCTAGTCACTGGGGCCCATGGCCTCGTCTCCCGTCTCATCACCCCCGTCTCAATGGACACTGCAGACTGTCCCTCCCACTTGTCACCCCATGCTTCCCCGGGGAACTGAGCTGTCACTCTCTTCCCTTGCTCCTTTTCTAGGGTGTCTTTGCCGTTGCCTCTGTTGAGGCCTGTGCCCAAGCCTCCTTGTGGGCATTATTCTCCACTTTCCCTATACCTTTTCTCCCAGTAATCTTATTTGCTTCCTCATTGCAGCTACAACCTCTAAGCAGATGTCTTTGAACTTCATTGATTATATGTTTCTAGGGGCCCTTTTCTTACTCTAATTGGCACTCTGCCTACTTGTCAAATTGTAGGGTCACATCAGGCTGAGATTGGGGATGCTGCTTTTTTAAGTTTATTTACTTTAAGTCATCTCTACACCCAACGTGGGGCTTGCAGTCATGACTCTGGGATCGAGAGTTGCATGCTCTTCTCACTGAGCCAGCCAGGCACCCTGAGATTGGGCTTGTGATTCACCTCTGTACGTCCTCCCGTGATGTCCTGAATATAGTGGAGGCTCAGATGACATTTGCTGAATAGCGTTCTCTTGCCTGTTGGACGTTGGGAGCCCTCGGTGGATGCCCTATCGACCCAGTGGGGAGACAAGGCCCTTTGGGCCCATAACCCTTCCCTTCCAAGATACCGTCCCAAGTAACACCCCGGGACGTTTGCCAGTGTTTCCCGTGCTGGTTCTTACAGATGACAGGGAAGACTTCAGGAGAGAAATCCTGGGAGTAATTGAGTCGTGATTGGCACCCCTGCACTTCTCCGAGCTGACAACCAGCGGGCATGGCAGCACATACCTCTTCCGAGTGGCATCTCATTTCTCGGAGGTGACTTTCCATTGCTTTACAGAGGCTGGCACGCAGCTTCGAGGGAGCCCCTTGGGAGTCGCACCTGAGCCTGGTGCCTGACTGCGGCAGACAGCTGGTTAGTTAAGGCGAATTTTACAGTGGAATTGTGTTCTGCCTGGGAATTGGAAACTACTGCGGAAGGACAAATGCAAATGAGCTCCCCGGGCGGGGCAAGAGCTTGTTAAGAAGCAGCCTTGCCGCAAAACCCGATGTCTCTCGGGTTTGTCTTCAATTACTGTTTTGGGAAAACGTTACGGGCCGTTTTCCAAAAGGCTTTTAGCGGGGACAGAGGCGGCTTTGGTTCAATCTGAAGAGCATGGGCTTTGGGGCGTGACTGTGGCATTGCTATTATAAGTAGGCCCGGGCCATCCGGCCCAAGGGCTGGCTCTGTCTCTTTTGCGCTCGGTAACCTTGGGCAAGTTGCTTGCAATCTCTGAGCTTCCGTTGCCTCATCTGTAAGCTATAAATAACAACACTTGCCTTGTTGGGATTAAAGGATAGAGAGATATAAAAACTCTAGCCCAGCACTTGGCATAGACTAAGCCTTTAATCAATGCTAGCAATTTCATCATCATTATTATTACTTAGTGACTATGAGATCTTGGGCAAGTCCCTTAACCCCATGGTGCCCTTTTCTCCATCTCTTGAGGTAGTTGTGAGAATTAAGCGAAAGAAAGATACAGGAAGTGGTCGGCACAGGATGGTCACCTTATGGGTGATAGCTACATTGTGAATATTGTTATTCTAATTAGCCAGGTATCAGGAAGTCTGCTTCACTTACCTTAGGACAACAGGTACCAACTGGCTAGGACTCCCCGGGAAACAAAGTACCCTGAAAAAAAAAAATCAGGAGAAAACAACGGAGACGCAGGGTTTCAGAGAAAAGATTTTCAAGTCAGATGGGTCTGGCTCACGGCTAATAAATGACTTGATCTCCTTTGAGCTTGGTTCCCTTCCCTGAAAAAAAAAAAAATGGGGATAGTCACAACATAACAGCATTTACACAGAGTCCTGGTGAGGATTCTGAAGACTGGAGCTTGCCCAGTGCCAAGGAGAGACTCCCCATCACTGCCAGTCTTCGTGGAACAGAGCTGTGGTTACCGAGGGTGTGCGACTTCCTGCAGGATTCTGGGGAAGGGCGGGGAGAGGAAGAAGAGAAGGGCAGGGAAGGCAGAGGGGGGGGTGGGGAGAATCGGAGAGGGAGGGGAGAGAAGTTTGGTTAACAAACACCTAAAGGAGATCCTAACTTGCAAGAGACAAACCCTGAGTGTGCACTGAGATGGCGTTTTACTGTCTTCGTGTCCCCTGCATGCGTCTCCCAGGACACCAAGCCCTGTACTCAGAAAGTCATCCACGGACACTTCTGGAATTAGAAGTTACCCCAGTGAGAGTTTCTGTGTTTGCTCATGGCTTCAAGATTCTGGAACTCAAGACTGCGGAGGTGCAGTGCCCTTTTAAAAGTCTGCGTCTGGGGGACACTGAAATGCCAGCCGTCCTTCGCCATCTGTTCCTGTGGACCGAGAGGATCTCATGAAGCCTCGGGGGCAGTGGTTTGATTCTTCCCCAAAGAGGGTGGCGTGAACCCCAGAGCGGGTCTTTCGTGAGAGCAACAGTCAGCCTCATCCGAAGTTCACGAGCAAGGTGTCCCCACGGCCAGCAGCTTCCAGAAAGAGGAGCGCGTGTCACCGGGCACGTGCTGGCCACACCGCTCCCCTGCCAGCCGGCCACAAGGAGAGCTTGAGACCCCAGGACAGAGCGGGTCCTACATCATCATCTGTTCACTGGCCAGACTGCAATGAGAAGGAAGGGTTGTTTGTTTTCCTCCCAGAACAGGAATTCTCAGAAAATCGATTCTCCCTCATTGACGATGCATGCTAAGTGATTGAAAGGCCATTAAACCCATTAATGGGGTGCTCTTTAAATAAAATAAGTCCCTAAAAGGCATCTTAGACTTGGCAACGTCGGTAGAGCTGACGGTGTGCTGGGCCTGCCCAGGGACCATCAATATAAGAGAACAAATATGGAGGGGGGTGTGGGGGCGGGCAGAGGATAAGGGAATCGGGAACAATGAATAACTTGGTGCATAAAGGACAAATGTTGCCAGACAGGCTTAATGGCTTTTATTTTATTTTTGACAGGATTTACAAAACGAGGAGGACGAAGGGAAGTTTGCATCTTGATTTCAGTTAAACATTTGGCACTGAGTCCCACCAAATTTCATGCGCAAAATTAATTCAAATTGTCTTGGATGGAAGCGTGGTCACATGGGTTGAAAATTGGCTGGCGTTCCTCGAACAGCAGGGAGAGGAAGGTGGCCCCCTGTGGCCGGCCTGGTGGTATGGCCTCATTTTCATTTCTGTCGGAAACTGGGGCTCCTCATTCTCTAGCCCCTCCCCCCCCAATACTACTACTAATAACGACAGCTAACATTAATTGATCACACACAATGTTCCAGACGCTTTCTCTTACTGAGACCCTTTGTTCTTTTCACTCCTTATGTTTTCCCTTTTTACTCTCCATCTTCCTTTTCCAAGCAGCTAGTCAAGCTGTGTTGATCGCCCCAGGGGATAAATGTGATTAGAATGTAGGGTATGCGTAGCGGAGAGAAAATCTTTGGGAGAAGCAAGAAGAGAGACGGGCTTCCACCCCCTGATCGGGAACCGATTCCCTTGAGAGACGCAGGTGGACAGAGGGGATGGCGGGTCTGAGCGCTTGGGGCCAGAGCTGCGTCTCTCACCGCCCGCTGCCCCCGAGAGGAGTCTCTCGGGGACAGTCGCAGAGGCTGCCACCCTCGGCGAGGCTCAGAAGCAGAGAGGGGTCAGGTCCAGATGGACCATTTGTCCAGAACGTCGACCTCTCAGCAGCGACCTTCGGGGACGAAAGACGGTGAGTCAGTTGCCCGCCGTCTCTCCCGTCCTGCAGAGGTGAAGACTCAGTCAGAAAAAGGGTTGAGTTATAGGAAAATGTTTTCTGGCACACTTCAGATTGTGGAGGCACTGGCTCAGTTACTCCTCAAGAAATGCTGGAAAGTACAGATCAAGAACCATGTGCAGACAGGATAAGTCGCGGAGCCAGAGACGACCTTGGGCAGGAACCTCCTCTACTGAGATTTTGCCCTCACTGAAGGGGCGGTAAGAACCCCCTGATTGAAGTCCAAGTTGCTGTTGCATGTAAGGCAAGGACCACTTAGAGACTATGGTGACTGGGGACACATTTTTGGAAATAAATAGCCCAGCCAGGGAAAGCAGCAATACCCACAAAGCTCTAGTTTGTTTTATGGTGCTGCCATGAAAAGTTGGCTGACTTCCTCCCTTCCTTCCCTCCTTTCTCCCTCCCTTCCTCCCTCCCTTCCTCCCACCCTCCCTCCTCCCTCCTTTCTCCCTCCCTTCCCTCCTTTGTTCCTTCGTTCGTTCGTTCGTTCGTTCGTTCCTTCCTTCCTTCCTTCCCTTCTTCCTCCCTTCCCTCCTTCCTTCCTTCCTTCCTTCCTTCCCTTCCCTCCCTCCTTCCTTCCTTCTTCTCCCTTCTTCCCTTCCTTCCCTCCCCGCTTTCTTCTTCCCTCCCTCCCTTTCTTCTTTCCTTCCTTCCTTCCCTCCTTCTCTCCTTCCTTCCTTTTTTCATTTATTCAATGAACATGTATATTGGGAGCCCGTTGTGTGCCAGCCACAAGCTTGAGTCAGGCCCAGTGTCTGCTCTGTGAGGACTGCTGCCTGGTGAGGGCACACACACAAATGGGCAATTTCTCTCAGGGCTGGTTTTCTTTTTAAATGCCATAAGCATATTCTCCTTCTTGATCCTTCTTCAATAGCACTGAACTTAATTTTTTCAATGTATTTGATTCAAAGTTTAATATTTGAATTTTTAAAGCCAATGAGCTAGATCAACATGTATTTGCTCAATTGACTTTTTTGACAAAGGTATGGAAGCAGTTCACTTGGAAAAGGATAGTTTTTTCCATAAATGATACTGAAACAACTGGATATTTATATGGAAAAAAAAGTGAATTGTGACCTTTGTCCCACATACACAAAAGATAATTGAAATGGCTAATAGACTTAAATAAAAAGCTGGAATTATAGAACATAGAAGAAAAGGAAGGAGAAAATCTTCATGATTTTGTCTTATCTAAGATTCCTTAGGACACAAAAAGCAATAATCATTGAAAAAGAGATGAATTTAATAACTTTGTAAGCCGACGGATGGTGTCTGTACTTATTGTGGTAGAACTGCAAAACATATCGAACCACAGAATCACTATGTTATACATATGAAACTAAAGAAACATTGTAAAAAAAAGATAAATTTGACTTGATTAAAATTAAACATTTTTATTCTTTGAAAGATGCCATAAACAATTGAATATGCAAGCCAGATAAATGTTCACAAAACAGTTGTCTCACCAAAAAAACCAAAAACTGTATTCACAATATAAAGAAAGACTCCTTACAGTAATTAAAGAAAAAACAACAACTCAGTTTAGAAAAATGGGCAAAAAATATGAACAGAAATTTCACAACAGAAAATGTGTGAAAGACTGAAAAGCTGCCCAACATTTCATCTCATCAGGGAAATAAAAATGAAAACCACAACGAGATATCACTACATGCCCATAGGAACAGCTAAAATTTAAAAAGACCGACAATATCAAGTGTTGACGAGCTTGTGGAGCAACTGGAATGCTCATACCCTGTTAGGAGAACGTGAAATGGTTCAGTTGCTTCGGAAAGCAGTTTGGCAATTTCTTATACCGTTAACTATACTATTACCATTTAGTCAACAATTTCAATCTTAGGTAACTAACCAAGAGAAATCAAAACATATATCCTGGCAAAAATTTGCGCTTACATGTTCCTCGTCGCTTTATTTATAATAGTTAAAAAGCGGAAACAACCCACATGGCCATCAACTGTTGAGTGGATAAGCAAATTGCAGTATAGCCTTCCAATGGAATACAACTCAGCAATAAGGAGAAAAAAACTATGGAAGCATGAAACATGGATGAATCTCAGATACACTGTGCTGAGAGGAAGGAGCCAGATACCAAAGACTACATAATATATGATTTCATTTCTACTTAATCATTGAGAAAGTAAACCTAACCTGTAGTGACAAACAAGGAGAACAGTGGCTTCTTAGGGTTGGGGTGAGGAGACTGCAACAGTGGACAAGAAAACTTTTAAGGGTGTTAGAAATAGTCTGTTTCTTCTCTTTTCCTTTTTTCCATTATCCTGCTGGCACTTTATTCGTTTTTAAATAATTAATTAATTAGTTTTTACATTTACATCCAAGTTAGTCAGCATATAGTGCAACAATGATTTCAGGAGTAGATTCCTTAACGCCCCTTGCCTATTTAGCCCATCCTCCCTCCCACAACCCCTCCAGTAACCCTCTGTTCTCCATATATAAGAGTCTCTTATGTTTTGTCACCCTCCCTGTTTTTTATTATTTTTGCTTCCCTTCCCTTATGTTCATCTGTTTTGTACCTTAAAGTCCTCATATGAGTGAAGTCATATGATATGGTCTTTCTCTGACTGACTCATTTCACTTAGCATAATACCCTTATATAATGTCAATAGCGTTGCTATATTCATGGGGGTGCATGTGCCCCTTCAAAACAGCACACCTGTATCCCTTGGATAAATACCTAGTAGTGCAATTTCTGGGTCGTAGGGTAGTTCTATTTTTAAAGTTGTCTGTTTCTTAACTGGGGGATTGTTGCATTTGTGGGTGTATACATTTGTTAAAACTCATTGAACTGCATAATGTGGGGACATTCTATTATATGTAATTATATCTCGATGAAATAGATTTAAAATGAAGAATCAAACAAGTAAAATTAATCACAAGCATTTGAATAAACAATAGCATTTATTTGTATCAAGTGTTCAAAATCTACAGACCAACTTCTTAACCACATTCTCTCATACAATATTACATATGAGAAAGACCCCACATCTTGACCGTGTTCTCACTGCAGTCTACGGCTCTGGAAAACAGCGACGCATTCACCACATAAGGAAGAAACAATGGGAGAGGAAGACCCCCTCTTATGATGCTTTCAAGGAATCATTTGATTCCTACTTGAGTTTTTTCCTGCCCAGATACCCAGGAGAAGTAGGAAACTGGCTATTTATCTACACGGCACAACAAGTTCATAAATACTAAATTCGCTTCCTCCCGTCTCTTTCCAGGCTTTCCATGGTTGTGTAGAACGTGGAACAGATTGGCCTTCATTAGAGCCAGGAGAAGGGAAAGGGAATTGCCACTCTGGCTTAAGAGGAATATCTGACAAAAATACAGCTTTCTTTTATTGTCTGGCAAAGTGGCAAAGAGTTTAGAAGTAAACATACTATATATTTTGCTTTGAGCATTATATTTCATTGACAAATAGTGTAAGTTTTATAACACAGGCTGCTGACATCTGTTATAAACAAGGTTTTGGAATAGCTTTTGGGCACATTCCCCCTCACCAAAAGCTAGATGAAAATGCCTTCGTGCTGTGGGCTGGGTGCCCATAGTGTGCTATAGAACACGCATAGACCACAAAACACTGCACACCAAGTGCTTCCTGGAGGAGGAGTCCTGAAGGTTGGGAAAGAGACGGAATTCACCTGGAAACTAAGCTACGCCACCCTTGTGGAATTTGGTACGTTGGCAGGAGTGAGTTTTTTGTTTCTGTTTTCAAAGTGAATGGCCTCATGCGTGACTCCTGTTTCAGAGAACACGGGCAAACACCAAACTGTCTGTCTTCTTGGTATCTAAGTTTGTGAAGGAATTCTTCCCCTGTACGTTCCTTAAACAAAGGGTACCCCCTTCGCCTATGCTCCTGTCCGGACACAGGGGAGTAGACTTTGTTGGCGATTTGCGTGTGGTTCTGGATGGGGGTTGCCACGGATCAGTATTGGCCTTCACCTCTGCCTGTTTGGGGGATAGCAAATAGGCCCAGCTGGTGTGTGGACAATAGGATAAAAACACGGCCCTACGTAACTATTTATTAATATATTGTGTGGGGAAGAGTGGAGGGGGAGAGCCTCCTTGCAGATCTGTTCTTCACCGGGTATCCCCGTAAAGACAGGGGCACTATTGTTCTCGGATGAAACAATAGAAGCCTGAGAGATGCTCAGGGTCACTTTCTATTCACCGTCTGGGCAGGTGGAGCCGGGATTACACCTGCCTTTGTTTTTCTTTGCACTGTCTTCAAAATATAGTCAGTTTCCAAAGATCTGTCCTAGGTCCTTGTCTCTGCTCTCGATGCTTGGCAAGCCCATTCACCCCACGGCCTCATCCTTCATGTGCGTCCACCCAGGGCCTGCTCTGGCCTGACACTGGGTCTGTGGAGGTGAATCTAACTCAAGGGGGGCCCTCTGGATGCTTGCAATCATACAGGAAGCCACCCGTGGCCCCTTGATTATGACAGAGATGTGCTCAGAGTATAGACTGCAGGGATGGCGTGACAGGAGGTGTGATCCAGAGGGTCAGGGGAGTGTTCGTAGGTGATGATCTTGAAAGACAAATGGCGGGGGGGGGGGGGGCGCCTGGGTGGCGCAGTCGGTTAAGCGTCCGACCTCAGCCAGGTCACGATCTCGCGGTCCGTGAGTTCGAGCCCCGCGTCGGGCTCTGGGCTGATGGCTCGGAGCCTGGAGCCTGTTTCCGATTCTGTGTCTCCCTCTCTCTCTGCCCCTCCCCCGTTCATGCTCTGTCTCTCTCTGTCCCAAAAATAAATAAACGTTGAAAAAAAAAATTAAAAAAAAAAAAAAAAAAGAAAGACAAATGGGGTATTGGTCGGGAAGAAAGGGGCCAGAGAAAGGAAGAGAATTGCAAGCAGAAGGGGTATTATAAACAAAGGCATCGAATTGCCTTGGGGACTTGCAAGGATATTGGTTTGAATTAAAATATTAATAGCAAATTCCCAGAGTGCCTGAGAGGCTCCGTCAGTTGAACATGTGACTCTTGATTTCGGCTCAGGTCAAGATCCCAGAGTTGTGGCATTGAGCCCCATGTTGGGCTTTGCACTAAGCAATGGAGCCTGCTTATGATTCTCTCTCTCTCTCATGGGGCGCCTGGGTGGCTCAGTCAGTTAAGTGTCTGACTTCGGCCCAGGTCATGATCTCATGGTTCGTGAGTTTGAGTCCTGCGTCAGGCCCTGTGCTGACAGCTCGGAGCCTGGAGCCTGCTTCGGATTCTGTGTCTCCCTCTCTCTCTGCTCCCCCCTAGCTCACGCTTGCACTCTCTCTCTGTGTCAAAAATAAGTTAACTTAAAAAAAAGATTCTCTCTCTCTCTCTCTCTCCCCCTCTGTTCCTCTCCCCTACCCTCGCGTGCTCTCTCTCTCAAAAAAAATATAAAAGAAAAAAAAGAAAAGAAAAGAAACTCTTAAAAAAAACTCCCATAGAGCTGTTACTATGTGCAAAACACCATCCAGGCTTTTTTCTTACTCCTATCAATCCTTCAAAGCCCAGCCCAAATGATGTTTCCCCAACCAACCCTTTCCTGATCTCTCTTCACGGAAACAATCTCACTTTCCTCTGGACTCGCGTAGCATTTAAACTATGACATTTATTTCTTTACCTTGTAGTTTAGTTCATAAAGTATATTTGATACACTGCATTTGGCTGTGAGCCCTGGGACACTGATACAGGCAGATAGATGCGTGTTTCCTATCGCCCTCTGAGCCCCCAGTACAACACCTTGCACGTGTTTGCCGCTAAAAAAATTTGCTCATCCCTGAATGAATGGATGAGTAGTGAATGGTCTCTTCAGGCACTATTATGGTTACTCACTAGCACTTTTTCCTTCTTGAAACCACTAGCGTGTGATTTAAGATTCAAATCCCCTTTCTGGAATATAGCACTTTTTTTTTTTTTTTTTTTTTTTTTTAACAAGAAAAGGTGTTCTTACCCATGTCCAGAGTCATCGCACACCTTTTAACTTGGCCCGGGTTAACTCTGTGAATTAAGTCGTTTTGGTCGTCCTTCATTTTCCTAAATTCACCTTCTTTCTATACCTCCATTCCTGGGAAAGTTCTTCCTTGTACTTTCCTGTCTTTCTGTCTGCTGGCTTCCAGGTTCCCCCTTGATTCTAGGTGAGCGTGTCTTTGTTGGAATCACCTCACTTCGGCTGATGAACCTCCTGGGTTTTGCCCGGAGAATGCCTAGATAGTCACTCTCCCGGTACACAGTGTTTCTCTCCTCCCACGTCATGTCTCTGAACCTGATTCCTTAAGTGTTCCAAGGTCTTCCCACATCTGCCCACACCTTCCACGCCTTCTAGAATTCACCTTACCTCCCCCCCCCCCCACCATGCTGCTCCCAAGGAGGTCTCTGCCATCTTGGTGACATGGACATCGTGTCCATTTCCAGCTGTCATTGTTTTGTCCCAGGAAAGCTTTAGCATGTCTGAAATCAACCTTCCCCCTCACATTCTGAGTGACCCTCCGTTTTCCCATTCCATATGTCGTGAAAAGCACTTGACTTAATGTCTCACGTAGTAAGGTGTAGCTGTTTTCTCCTCAAATTCTCTTTTATCCCCTCAGAGAAACGATTCCCTTCAGCTCCCTCAGATAAATCAAAGCTCAGACTTTCATTTCATGGACATCAATATTAATTGAGCATACATTATGTGCCAAGCAATGCAAATAGTTTGGTGGGAAAGACAGATGTGCGGAGAGGACTCTGTGTTTAGTGCCCGGGGAACAGGGAGCAGGGGAGAGCGCTGTGTGCTGGAGAAACTGATGCCTGAGTGCAGTCGCCAAGAAGCTGGAGATCACCAGGTTCACTGCTCTGGATGGCAGAGACAGATGGGTAGTGGTGGGAGGGGAGGGAACATTCCAGGTAGAGTGGAGAGAATATAAGGCTGGTCTCGTTTATGAAGCCCTGTCTCTCAGCATTCCTGCTAACCCACCTTGGGTGTTTCACTTAATGGACATCAGGAGTCCCCAGCTCTATTTTAAAAAAATTTTTTTTAATGTTTATTTTATTTTTGAGAGAGAGAGATAGAGAGAGAGAGAGAGAAACCAGGAGTGGGGGAGGGGCAGAGAGAGAGGGAGACCCAGAATCCGAAGCAGGCTCCAGGCTCTGAGCTGTCAGCACAGAGCCTGATATGGGGCTTGAACTCACGAACAGTGAGATCACGACCTGAGCGGAAGTCAGATACTTAACTGACTGAACCACCCAGGAGCCCCATCCCCAGCTTTATTTTAAGTGTCTTAAGAATAAAGATGCTTTCATTTCCCTGGGATTCCGTGAAATTGCTACAAGTAGCAGGCACTATTCAGAAAGGCAGGTGCTGGGTAGGTGTTGGAGGGATGAGGGAGAGGTCTGCAGAGGTGGGCTCCTTTAAATGAAATGGAAGGTTTTGTCCCCGTGTGTAAAGATAGCTCCACTCTGCCTTGAAATGAAGAGTGAACAGACGATCAATAGCTTCTAGCTTCTGGCCTGGGTGTGGTAACATCCAGGCCATTAATATGCTGTTGGGCCCTTTCCACAGACATTTGTTTCCCAAAGCTGTGCTGGCATTTCCCAGGTCCTTGGCTTCCTCTCCAACCGTTCGCACACCCTCGGGGAGGAAGGGCTCTCTCTCTCCCTATTTATGAACAAGGTAATGTGTGTCAAATTGCCTTGGCTTAACCAGGCGATTGTGCACCTTTAAAAGGTACGGGGAAATGTTTCTCTGCGGTCAGATTGGCCCATAATGCACATCTGTTCTCTTGACCAAACTCCAGCAATCTGCCCTCGCTTAGCTGCTAACTCCACAACCTGCTCCTGGCCGGCGGCCCGGGCCCAGCAGGACAGTCTCTGTGTGGCCAGCCGGCTGGGTTTCTGGCACTGGAGGGTGGCAATCAGGGGACTCCAAATTCATGGGTCCTCGCAACTTCAGGGCATCCCCAGGAAATCTACAAAGGGCTTAGGAGGGACCTGGAGGAAAAGGAGAGCAGTGAATGCGATTCGCCTATAGAGAAGCAATGGGCACGGCCACAGGGAATTTTGAGTGGAAAGTGAAACCAGTATCTGCTTGTTTTTTTCCTCCTAGAAGATGACCTACAAGGGGGTTGGATTCAATTAAAAGCCAGACACCTTTTTGTCCTTCCCTGAACTCTGGCTTTCCCCAAATTCCATGCATGGGTTCCGCACTGCAAATGACGCACAGCCACCACCGGGAACAGTGCAGGATTAAGCCCAGCCGCCTTCACAGAGGACTTCCTTTCCAAAGACCTCCATACCCAGCCCCTCACGACTTCTCATCGCCCCATGACCTCCGCCCCTTTCCCAGCCGCAGCCACCACTCGCCCGGATTACTGCACCCCGTTCGCCTTGCTTCTGCTCTTGCCCCACCGTGGACCACGATCAACACAGGCGCCAGAATTTGCCTCTTAAGATAAGGCGGGGGGCGCCTGGGTGGCTCAGTCGGTTAAACGTCCGACTTCAGCTCAGGCCATGATCTCTCGGTCCATGGGTTCGAGCCCCGCGTCGGGCTCTGGGCTGATGGCTCTGAGCCTGGTGCCTGCTTCCGGTTCTGTGTCTCCCTCTCTCTCTGCCCCTCCCCCGTTCATGCTCTGTCTCTCTCTGTCTCAAAAATAAATAAAACATTAAAAAAAATTTTTTTTAAAATAAAAAAAATAAAAAAAAAGATAAGGCGGATTGTTGGGTAGCTGGGTGGCTCAGTTGGTTAAACATCTAACTTTTGATTTCGGCTCAGGTCATGATTTCATGGGTTTGTGGGATCCAGCCCCTTGTCAGGCTCTGCACTGACAATGCAGAGCCTGCTTGGGATTCTCTCTCTCCCTCTCTCTCTCTCTCTGCCCCTCCCCTGCCTCTGTCTAAATAAATAAACTTAAAAAAAAAATTAAGGCAGATCTTGTCACGTCTCGGTTCAAAGCTTTCCAGTGGCTTCCCCTCTGACACAGAATAAAAGTCAAGATCGTCATATTGGCCATCAGGACCCTCCCTTTATTTCCTCCCGACCTCAGTCGCTTTCTACCCCTCACTCACTCTGCTCCAGTCACGCTGCCCCTCTGTTGCTTTTGTTGGGTACTCCTCCCCCAGATATCTTTGGTTCTTTGTTCGGCTGTCCCCTGAGGTCACTCCCTCACCATCTTCTGGGCTCTGCTCAAATATTGCCTTTTCCTCGGGGCTGGCTTGCCATCCCGGTTTGAGATTGCTCTCGTGACCACACAGCACTTCTAGTTCTGCTTCTCTGTTAGTTTCCCCACAGTACTTAACATCCTCTGACATAATAGAGACGCTACGTTTTGATTTTCTATTTATCCCTAACTTGAGTTTTGTCTGCTGGATCCCCAGTGCCCGGCACAATGCTGGGCACGTAGCTGGTGCTCAGTGGGGCACGGTGGAATGAATGGATGGCCGACAGAGAATTGAACCAGCGAGAGCAGGAGATGTAAGATTAAAACCCCAAAATCCGAAAAGATGGAAACAGTGAAGTCTTCTGAGAGCAAAAAGAGGGCCCTGGACTTAATCCTAGGCTATGAACAGTGATTAGTGCAGGAAATGACGTAGGAGAGTATTGGTCAGAGATGATAACGGTGCTAAATTCAACATCCTGGTTGAGGATGTCATACATTGCTTCTTGCTCTATCAAGAAAGAAAACCCCTGGGAGACGCAGGCATGAGTTAGGAAAAGCAGAAAGGAAGAGCTAAGCATGAACATCCATGTGCGTTTTCACTTAATAAATACTTAATGATTATCTGCTCTGTGCACGTCACTGTGAAGAGGCTATGGAAGACCTCAAACAAATCGGGCACCTCTGTCTGGCCACACACACACACACACACACGCTTACTTTCAGGGCCATAAGGCGAATGCGCATTTGCCAAAAACCCAAAGCAGGAGGTGTCAGAGATGGAAGTTACTGTGACTAGGGTCTGGAAGAATCTTTGGAGCAGGAGGCACTGGATCTGGGCCCGGGGGCTCTGTGTGAGCTAGAGCCAGGGTGTGGGAGGGTGGGTTCTGAGCTGAGGGACAAAATAGTGAAGTAAAGGGACCACGTCCGAGGAAAGGGACTCAGTCACATGTTAGCCCCATTCACATGGCAACCTGGCTCCGTTTCTCAGAGAAAAGTCATTTTCAAAGCTACCGCTGAGGAGGAGGTGACATAGAAGAAATTCGGCACCTTCCCCTCTCATGCTCTCATCCCAGGGCTTCAAAGCGTGATCTCCGGACGAGCAGCATCAGCGTTACTTAAGACGTTACTTACGAGGTTAGAAGCGCAAATTCTCAGGTCCTGCCCCAGACCCACTGATTCAGAAACTCTGGGGGGCCCCTGGGCGTCCCAGCAATCCGTCTTCTAACAAGCACTTCAGGGGTGTTAAAATTTCTTTTTTAACATTTATTTTTGAGAGAGAGAGCCAGAGACAGCGCACGAGTGGGGGAGGGGCAGAGAGAGAAGGAGACACAGAATCTGAAGGAGGCTCCAGGTTCCGAGCCGCCAGCACAGAGCCCGACGTGGGGCTCGGATCCACGGACCGCGAGATCAGGACCCGAGCCGGACACTCAACCGACTGAGCCCCCCCGGGCGTCCCACAGGCACTTCAGGTGTTTTAGAGAACTGGTACCATGTATCTGAAGTGTTCAATTATTGGCAGCTACCACAATGATCAGTGTGGAGAGGGACCAAAGTTTCCATGTTTCTGAGTTTGCTGAGGAAACTCTCCTTCCAAGTTTCTACCCTTGGTCTTGCATCCTGAAAGTAGGGTCAAGACAATCCACCCCTTTTATACTGCTTTATTGGGACAGTAACTTCTGTGAGCACTTGAGGCCACTTCATGTTGTTATAGGAGCTAAGAGGAAAATGTGAAAAATGTGTAAGACCCAGTGTCCTGAAATTCCAAGTTCTTTTCAATGGTGGGATTTTTGGAGAAGTCATTTCGTTCCATCTTTCACAAATCTTTAAAGCCCCTCCACTCTAAAGATAAGAGAAAAAGCACCTGGGATGTCCAATGTACATCTCCGATTATCAAAAATTAAGCAGTCTGAAAACATAAGTGTTGGGGAGGCTGAGGGCTAATGGGGCCTCTCCTACACAGCCAGGGGGAATACAGATTGACATTATCACTTTGGAAAAGAATTTGGAACTGTCTAGAAAAGTTGAACATACATATATACCTGACAATCCAGAAATTTTACTCTTCTTACACCCCTGGAGAATCTCTTCACCTATGAACTTGAAGACCCATGCAAGAATGAAAATAGAAAACAAGACAAAATTGGACACAACCCAAATTTCCATCAACAGAAGCCTGGATAAATAAATGGTGCTCTTTACATATAATGGAACAGTCCATAGGAAGCACAACAAATAAACTGGCTACATGCAGCAGCTTGGCTGAATCTTAGGTAACATATTGAGTGAACAAAGCAGGTATCATAAGGCTACTTAAATGTTTATTTACTTTGAAAGAGATTGAGAGAGAGAGTGATCATGAGTGGGGGAGGGGCAGAGGGAAAGGGAGAGAAAGAATCCCAAACAGGCTCCGCACTGTCAGGGCAGAGCCCAGTGTGGGGCTTGAACTCACCAGCTGTGAGATCACGACCTGAGCTGAAACCAAGAGTCAGGCGCTTAACAGACTGAGCCACCCAAGGACCTCACAGAAGGCTACTTAAAGTGTGGTAATTCGGTTTAAAAGCTTCAAGAGCAAAACTAAATAATACCTTCTTTAGGATTATGTATATAACGCATATATGATTATATATGACATCTACATCATACATACAATAAAATTAAAAAAAAAATCAGGGCCGCCTGGGTGGCTCAATCGGTTAAGCGTCCGACTTCGGCTCAGGTCATGATCTCACGGTTCGTGAGTTCAAGCCCCGCGTCGGGCTCTGTGCTGACAGCTCAGAGCCTGGAACCTGTTTCAGATTCTGTGTCTCCCTCTCTCTCTCTGATCCAACCCCGTTCATGCTCTGTCTCTCTGTGTCTCAAAAACAAATAAACGTTAAAAAAAATTTTTTTTTTTTTTTAATCAAAGAAACGGTAAGCACAATTTTGGATAGAAAAGGAAAGTGGAGCACAGGTACATGCAACAATATTGATAATATTCTACTCCTTGAGCTGGGTGATAGATTCACCCATATTTGTTTATTTATTTATTTATTTTTTTTAACGTTTAATTATTTTTGAGACAGAGACAGAGCATGAATGGGGGAGGATCAGAGAGAGAGGGAGACACAGAATCCGAAGCAGGCTCCAGTTTCCGAGCTGTCAGCACAGAGCCCGATGCGGGGCCCTAACTCACAAATTGTGAGATCATGACCCGAGCCGAAGTCGGATGCTTAACCGACTGAGCCACCCAGGCACCCCCAGGACTTTTTTTTTTTTTTTTAATTTTTAATGTTTATTTTTGAGAAAGAGTGAGACAAAGCATGAGTGAGGGAGGAGCAGAGAGAGAGGGAGACACAGAATCCTAAGCAGGCTCCAGACTCTGAGCTGTCAGCACAGAGCCCGATGCAGGGCTCAAACTCACAAACTGTGAGATCATGACCTGAGCCAAAGTCAGATGCTTAGCCTACTGAGCCACCCAGGCATCCCTTAAATCTATCATTTTTTGAGAGCTTCCTGGATGCTAAGCCACCGAGCTAAGTACTTTCCACCTAATACCAGTTTAATCCTTGCAAAATCTCTTTGATGTGGATAGTATTCCCATTTTACAGATGATGAACTGAGGCCGAGTGAGGCCAGTAAACTCACCAAGGCTTAGCTAGTGAGTGGCAAGCCAAGGATTCCAGGACAGGCTTGACTTGTAATGCCTGCCTCTGACCAGAGGACAGGCCGGCCTGTCCCTCTAACTCAGGGGGCTCTGTGGGGTTGATGCTCCTCAATGTCTCTGCCAACTTCACTCACTTGTAGGCTCAGAGGGGCCGGCATGGGAGCAGGTGCTGAGGTACAGCTTTGACCCCGGACCAGCTTCCCTGTGGGCATTTTGATGTCTGCAGCCTTGTGGGGCCAGGCCTTGGGTATGCAGGGGTTAGTAAAACAAAGAATCTTCACTCCAGATTGGATCTTCCAATGCACCCAAACTGGGAACGCAGGGTGGTCATTTTGGAGAATGTGCAGGTCCTTGCTTTTCCACACTTGGGAGAAAGCTGTGCCTTCCTGCTGTTCTTCCTGTTCTCGTGTGAACCCTTGTGTGGAGACCACGCCACATGGGACGGGCACCCACACAGGCCAGTAGGAAGATAGGCAAGTGGCCTGAGGACTGGATTCTGCAGGCGCTTGGATCACCTTACATTACAGCAGCTTAACCGGCGTCTTTGTCGTTAGAAATATGGGACAGCATTTAATGCTCCCACGGGCCTCTTGTCTGGTTGATAAAATCTTCCCCTCTGTTTCCAGCAATGGATTCCTCCAACTTCTTAAAAGCCCAATCAGAGGCTTTGCCTTCACCAGGAGAGAGCCAGGGTGTGGGTAGGTTAAATGTGGGAATTTCTGCTGGCTTAAGCAGAGTGGTTTCTGGAACTCATTGGTTTGGGCTTTTTTTAAAAAAAAGGCAAACTGACTCTGAGGTTAGTTCCCTTTCTAATTGATTAATCTCTTAGGCTTGGCAAGCACGTGTATCTAGAAAGTGGGTAGGACTGGTTCTCCTGGAACACAATTACTTTGCCGTTTGTGGTAGAGTGAAATTCAAGAGACTGTGGTGGGCAAGCCAATGTGTTTTGTCTTTCTTAGACGTACACCCTGGGCTTATGATTCTTGCACTAATCGTAGGTACATTAGAGCAACTGGCGTGTTTATTTTGGATCATTTATAGCCATTCTGCGTTTGTTGCCTGTTGCCTTAGAGAGGGAAGAAAAAGCCACCATTTGTAGAATGCTCCTTATGTTCTGGGCTTTTTATGCAAATTATCTAATTTAGTTCTCATGACATCTCTGGAGGAAAGCATTATAATCCCTATTTCACAGATGGGAAACCCAGCCGAGGATGTGTCATGTTCAAGTTTACAGTCAGTGGAGGAGCTGGGGTCTGAACTCAGGTCAGCTGGTCCCAAAACCTTCCACCAAGCACACTGCTTCCCAGGCCTCCCAGCTTGGGCCGAACCGGGCAAGAAAACGAGGACTGCGGCAATGGCTCTCCACACAGCGTGGTGACAACATGGCCATGTTGGTTGGGAGGTTGGTTGCAAGTGGTTCCGTTACTCCTTCATGTGGTGAATAATTTTCCCGTGGAGTGAGTGGGTCTCACTTGTATTTTGTATTGCAATCTGATGCTCCTTTGGTATTCCTTGGAATATCAGACCCAACCCAACTCCACTGCTCACCTTCTCCACGTTGCAAGTTCCTCACTGATAAAACCGGGATAATAGTTGTATGTGCTTCTTAGTTGCTAGGAGTTAAGTAAGGCACCGCCATGATGTGTGTGAGTGGCAACTGAGGCTTAATAAAGGGGTGCTGTTATTGTGGCTAGCCCTGAAGGGCACACCTTTTTTTTTTTTTAAAGTTTATTTGGAGAGAGACAGAGACAGCATGAGTGGGGGAGGGGCAGAGAGAGAGGGAGAGAGAGAGAGAGGGAGAGAGAGAGAGGGAATCCCAAGCAGTCTCCGTGCTATCAGTGCAGAGCCCAATGCAAGGCTCACGAACTGGGAGATCATGACCTGAGCTGAAATCAAGAGTCAGATGCTTCACCGATTGAGCCACCCGGGCACCAGAAATAGCTCATCATGGTCTGGAGGCCTTGAAATTCCTGAGTCTGTGTCACAGCATATTATTAATGAAACATGGCGCTAAGGTACTCTTCCTGTTTGGAAAGTGATGGCTGGCTTTGGATTTTACAGCTGGAGTTTGTTTGTTTGCTTTATAGAGCGCGCAGCTTAGGAAAAGTATACTTTAAGCTCCTTATTCTCTGCAACAAATGCCTCTTTCATTCTCTTACCTGCTGCCAAATATTTACGCAGTATTGGATGGGTTCATTCACTTAGTCAGCAAATGCTGCGCCCCTAATTCATCTTCTTAGGGCCTCAGACTTGTAGCCCATAGGTTCCTGTGCACCAGGAGGCCAAGTTCTAGTGCAGGGAGACATATACTTCCATGGGTCCTTGTATCTCTCATATCAGCCCATATCACATATAGGAAATGTGCTGGAGCCCGGAGAGGAAGCAGCTCTATCTGTGCCTGGAGGAAACGAGGAGAACAAGGAAGACTTTGAGATGGAGGAAACAAGGGAGAGGAAGGGGAGGCACGTGACATTCTTTGTCCCAAGACTCAGGGGTGTGATAGGGTCAAAAGCAGGTTACATGTGAGGGAGACAGAAGACAGGCCAAGTAAGGCCAACAGTTCAGATTAGGAAGGAATTTCCAGGCCACGCCAAGGATCCGGGGCTTTATATGTACACACTCAGAAAACTTTACAGGGTTTTCACGGCATCAGAGCATCAGATTTCCCTTGTAGAAGGAAAGAAGCTGAGACTGGAGGCAGGGATACCCGTTGATAATACTCGCAGCTTGAGTTTTAACTCAGTCCTCAAAAGTACCCTATGAACTAGGTACTGCTATTACCACTCTGCTGAGTAAGAGGCTGAAATACAGTAAAGAAACTATCCCCAGGTTCACACAACTACTGAGAAGGAGCCGCTTGGATTGGAACCCTATCAGCATGACTCCAGAGTCTGCAGATATAAACACTAGACACTCATATCTGACTTGAAGTCTACCGTCTAAGAAACTATAATAGTCCTCACGAAAAACGATGAATACCGAACCTCTTGGGTAGCCCTGAGGCCGCAGGATAGGGGACCGTTGTCCACTGTATCAGAGGCTGTTATCCACCTGATATGAATTTTCTCTCTTAGAACTCTCAGTTTTTCTCTGAGCCCCTGCCGCCTGGAATAGGGATCATAATCCCTAGCTTTCCCTGCCGCTAGGTGTGACCGTGAGTCACAGTTTTGGCAAATGAAATATTTGGGAGTGCTGTATGACAGCTTCTAGAGAGTTTCCTAATGATTGGCGCATGTCCTTTGCCTCCTTCTTCCTATCCCTTCCACCATCCTGCTTTGGGGAATGTGCGTGTGGTGGCTACTCCCTTGGATCATGGTAGCAGGTGCCACTCCCTGAAAGGAGCATCGATACCCGAAGTCTTGGTGAAGCGGGGCTGCCACACCAGCCGGGACCACCTTCCGGGGGATTTTCCCTGAGAGACGGATAAAGTTTTATTGTGCTTTAGGTAGCATCATTTCAGGTCTTTGTTACTTTCGGCCAAACCTAGTTCTTGCCAGTACATCCCTCCCTTCCTCGAGGAAAATTACAAATGTTGGAAATATGATAAAATAGAAGGATGCCTATAGGTGAAGTCAACTCTGCACGTTGGAACACAGAAATCGCGGTTCGATGTGTTTTGCAGCAGTTTAAAAAATTCAAAATTTGTGTCAGGGTAGTCGGTAAAAACAAAGAAAGCTATGATCAGTGGAAGAGGAAGACCTGATTTCCCAGTGTGTCAGGGTCAGGAGACACAAATGTGCCCGCATTCCGTTGCATTAAGGCCCTACTCCCCACGCCACCTCAGAGGGAAAGGGTCACCTGCAGCAGGAACCCCTCCCCCCCGCCCCGTAATAACAGGATTATACATCCACACCCTTTGCAATGTGACATTGACAATGCCTCTTGGTAAAATAGGTGGAATATACATCCTCTTGTCATTCATTTTAGGGCTTGGCCATGCAACTTGTGTGGTCAACAGAATGTTGACGGTTGCAATACAGGTAAAGCCTTTAAATCTGCTTGGGTGTTTCTGTTTGTTTCTTACACTTCTGCCATGTAAGGTGAGAAGCACACGTCCTTGAAGGAAATGCTCACGTATGAAAATACATGAACGATCCTTTAAGTCAGCACAAGGATGAGAAGAAACCAACCCGGAAGCACCACGATCCAAAATTATGGCAGTGATCCCTTCTGTTTTTTTTTTTTTTTTTTTTTGGTAGCAGCTTTATTCAGATATAATTCAATTCCATACAATTCATCCATTAAAAATTTTTTAATGTTTCTTTTTGAGAGAAAGAGACAGACAGAATGTGAGCAGGGGAGGGGCAGAGAGAGAGGGAGACATGGAATCCGAAGCAGGCTCCAGGCTGTCAGCACAGAGCCCGACACGGGCCTCGAACTCACGAACCGCAAGATCATAACGTGAGCTGACGTCAGACGCTTAACCAACTGAGCCACCCAGGTGCCCCACAATTCACCTATTTAAGGTAAACAATTCAATGGTTCTTTGTATCTTTACAGATTTGTGTAGCCATCATCACGATCAATATTAGATTACTTTCATCAGCTCCCCAAGAAGCCCTTTAGCAGTTACCTCCTGCTCCCCAAATTCCAGTCCCCTTCTCCATCCTGAGGCAACCACTAATATACCTTCCATCTCTGTGGATTTGAATATTCCGGACCTTTCATATAAATGGAATCATACATTATGTATTCTTCTGTGACTGGCTTCTTCCACTAGAAATGATGTTTTAAAGGTTCATCCATATTATAGGAATCATTACTTCATTCCTTTTTATTGACAAGTAATATTCCATTGCGTGGATATGCCACATTTTATTTATTCACTCATCACCTGATGAATTCAGTGGTACTTTTGTATAACCACAGGAACATGCAGAAGGAGAAAGAGCAGTGCAATGTGCTGATGACTTTATGGGACAAAAGCCTTTATTGCCATGTACTGGTCACATCCACAGAGTGTTACACACACACAACAGTCCACTTCTCATTGCAAATAAGTATGTTGCTATGTGATTTAAAATACCAGTCTCTCTGAGACTTACTAACGGGAAACAGTGTCTCCAATGCAATCAACTTGCATTTATAAATGCAATGACATTTCTATGGAACCGAGGCCATGCTCTAGATGGGCGAATTTGCCAAGGTAAATGCCACCTTCAGTCTGGGTGGCCAGGTGGCCTTTCTTGTAGATACCTTTATTTTCCTGAACTAGGGCGTTTACCCAGGTTCAAATATATTTTTCTATATTGCTCATGGTCGACCAAGGACTCTGTCATCTCAATGGCAATGAGGTCACTACAGTGACCAAGGAGTCCTGGAGGCCCAGCAGGCCAAAAATGCAACATATCAGACTAGAGCAATTTTCTCTGGAGCACTGGCTAGAGACGGAGTGTCACCACCTCAGAAGTGTGCACTTTGAAGACAGGGCTATATTTTGTCCGATTGCTTTGATTTAGTTTAGATCGAATAACAACTATTATTAAAGAAGGGCACGAGAATGCCACTGTACCAAAAATGCTCAGAGTCTTGTAACTAGTAGATTGGTAAGTAAGACCTGGGGATCGAACCCACAGCAGAGTGATTATAGTTAACAATGCTGTGTTGTAAACTTTGAAGTTGCTAAGAGACTGGGTGGTAATTGTTCTTGCCATAAAAAAGAAATAATAATTGTGTGACCTGATACAAATGTTAGCTAATGCTACGGTGGTAATCATATTGCAACATATAAATTAGCAAATCAACATGTTGTATACCTTAGTCTTAAACAACGTTCTATAACAATTGTATCTCAATAAGAGGATAAAACAATCTTTAATGAGGAACAAAAAGGTATTCAGGGGAACACGGGTTTAGAAAGTTTAAAAAATATGACACGAAAAAAAAATACTCCATGGGCAATAAACCCCAATGCCTATAGGACCAGACAGGAAGAGCCAGTCACATGGAAGGATTGGAAGCCACTATCTCTAGCTGGAGAATAGAGGTCAGCTACATTTTTAAATTATATGCTAACAACGTTAAACATGAATAATCAAAAGCTGGGTAAAAATATACTTAGACATTATGAAATAACCCTGCAAAACAGATTATAAGGCCTGGTTGAGATCCAGGGGAACAAATCGGGGATTGATTTGCCATTCCTAACTTAGCCTGAATATGAAGTCAAATGGACCTTATAGGATGCTTTCTACACATATAGCAAAGAATGACTCTATGATATCTTATGGATTTCTGATCACTTTATTGGAGAGAGTTTATACATAGAAGCTCATGGGATATATTCCAGTTTGGGGACCATCATGGGAAGAGCATCTTCCCTGTGTTTGGTGCCTTTGCGGATTTGTGGCTGAACAGAAATCTCCCCCATTCCACCGCTCAAACAGCGACCTCAGGACTTTCTGTTCCGAATCCACCAAATGCAAAAGCGACCAGACAACATCGCCTCCGTTCCCCAAGGGCTGCTCGTTCAAGTGGCTGCCCTTGCCAACCCTGCCTGGGCCTCTGCAGGTCTGTCGCAGCTCCCCCTGCAGGTAGAGAGAGGAAAAGGGGGCCAGATTCCGCAGAGAGGAAGAGGGAGGAGCGGCCACCGCCGTGAGTAAATCTTCATTATCATAAAAAAGGGAACCACGGTTTCACTCTCCCCGTTTTTATGATGAAGTAAAAGAAAATGGGAAAGAAGAGCGAGAGAAGAGATTGCTCAGTAAATGGCCTCAAACCCAGCACGTGTTTATTTAAGCGTCTCTGTGCAAACATAACCCTGGGTGTCCGTTAAATCAGCAGGCATGTCAGTTGGCACTTCTGGTTACAGACCATTTTACGGTCATACATCATTCATAGCCGTAAAAGCCATTTGCCCTCTGTCACCCAACCAATCAGGATCCAGCCAAGAGGAAGCGGAGCAGTAGCCTGGCAGTTTTCTCCAGGCTCCTCTGAATTTCCTCAACCTGGTTCAGCAGAATGTCACAGAAAATTAACTCTCCGGGGTTATTAGGGACCCCTTCCCTTCCCCCTCCCCACTAAGAAGCAATGCCTGATTTCAGGCTAATATTTACCCCAATCACAAGCAACACCTTGTGACGTCCGGGGTAAGAGAGCAGTGGGCATTGTACGCAGGCCCGGCACAATACCCGTCGCCTTGAACCACTCGAGTGAAGGTACGCTGCTGGGGCACGGCTGGCCATGCCTCTGCAGTTCACTCCTAATGCTCACTTTGAGCAGATTTGAAATTGATGTCAGTGTCTAAGCCACCCAGTGGGTAACCTTGATCCGCCCTTGCTTCCCTCTTGCGAGTTCACATTTTTTCACTCCTCGCCTCCTCACTTCTGTTATCGACACAGAGATGCCTGCCAAAGCCTTATGACCGCCTCGGGCCTCGCAAACCATGCATCTTTCGGTTCTTCCCAAATGCCCGCCCCTCTGGGTTGGTACTTCGCTTAAAATGCCTCCCCACGTCTAAAGGGTCCTCCCTTTGTATTTATTACTTCTTCACTCTTTCTTGGTGCACACCTTCATTTAAGAATGAGCCTCAACGGTCGCCACCACCGCAGTGGGCACCTGGACAGTCCCATCTGGTCGCCCCACTCCATCTCTGCCCGGGTATCCCGCGTGGCTTCTGGCCTCTCCAGTCGTAACAGGCTAGGATCAATTTTCCAGTGGCAGCTTGGAAATAATAGCGCAAAATGTATATTAATACAGAAATATATTGTGAAACTGTCCTTAAACAAACAAATGAGCCACTTTAAAATATTACTGCTATAAATGACCATGACAGTCGCACAGCACATATAATAAAAATAACTGCTGAGGAGAAGCTGCTGAATTACTATAGTAATAAACCAGATGTGATTATTATCATTTAACACGGTCATTGAATACCATGAATCCCTGAAGCCATTAAAATATTTATGATTAAACATTTGCTATTCCTTATAACAGAACGTATAGTTGGGTACTAAAAAACTGTTAAAGTATTATTTCAGCTAATATATTCCAGTTCTATAATGGAGGTCAACCAACATTGCCTGAATTCTTTAAAAGAGGGATGAGCAGGTGCCTCTCCGTATCTGGACATATTTCAGGATGTCTATGCTGGTATTATATACTCTCAGGGTCCTGGGGAGGGTGTATCAACTCCATGCTACTAAGGTAAAAAAATATGTTCCTATTCTTTATACTCATGAACAGATGTGGGCTTGGGGGCTGTTCTGGTCATTCTTCTAGCAAGAAAGCAGATGGAGCAGATGCTTTCAAAGTCCCCTGCTCATATCCCCATGGCATTTGTCTTGAACATTCCCCAGCAAGCGTATCTCCACCAAAGGGTGTCCATTCGGCCAGCCAGAGCCTGCAGTGCCAGGGCATTAACCCCTCCCCGGGAGCAAAGGTTGGCCCTGGCGGATAGGGTTGGGGAAAAAATATCTCGGCCAGATTTATGGACGTCCCTCTTTTTCAAACTCTGTCCTTTGGCTGTGCTCTTGACCCTCGTTGACCTCCTGATGATTGTTTTCAGTTATAATTTTAGTTCGGTTACATACAAATTGGGTTTGTTGGGCTGAACAGAAATGTTACAAGCGGTGTCTTCTCAAATTTAACTAGAGACACTTCTGCCCCACAAGGCCAGTCTTCCAGAGTGTTTGCTGCTCCCCTCCCTTCCCGTTTCTCGGCAGTTCCAGCTTCATCAGAGGATGAGGGTTGTTGCCAGGAAGGGAACTCATCCATCCACGGCACGTCCTGGTGATGGCCCAGGAGTGGAGAGCTCCATGCTGGAAGAGCTGAATGAGAATTCTTCGTCACTATCGCTCGAGGCTGACCTGAGTGTTTTAATTATTCATGCTACCAGAATTGGCTATTTCTTGTTAAATGGCTACCAACAGCAATCACCTTTCCTTATATCTTTAGAGACAAATATTTTCCAAGAAATAAGATGCTTGAGTTGTCTGAACCCTGCCAATGGACAATGTGGTAAGAAACAAAAATGTGGGATTTTTGGAAAGAGGTCTGTTCCTTACCTGGTGTGTGCATATATATATATATATATATATATATACATATATATATATATACACACACACACATATATATACATATATATATATACGGGCATGTATATATATGCACACACACACATATATGTATGTATATATATATATATGGCACATTATATAATTCTTTCACACTTTCTAGCTTGCTAGCAGCTTAATTTTCTCATATGTGAAAGGACTATAGCAACCATATAAATTGGTAAAATGTATATAAAGCATTTATGTACAGTACCATGTGAGTAATAGGTAATTAATAAACATTAACTTATTAAATGATGAATGAATGGTGAATTTACCTACTATGAAGCTCTTCCACAGCATCACGGTGACAGCTCAGTTCTTGGCAGAGATATTACCTATTGGGAACCCATTTGATTCCCAGCATGTCTCTCTCTAGCTTCCCATCATATGGTTTGGGCAGTGCTATATATCTCTGTCATGTGGGTTCCATATTTGTCCTTATACTCCCAAGTTATATTTGTATAGGTCCATCCCGTTCTTGCTGTGGTTTCACATTTGTAGGTTTAATAACCTGGGCAGCTGTCTGATGTATGTACAGGAAAACTCACAAAACCTCAGAGTGGAATAAAAAACATTTTCGAAGACCCCTGCTGGCTCAGTCAACCCTAATGAGCTATTAGATCATTAGAGACTCTTTGCCATCAATTAGTCATTAGATCAGCAACCATTCATTGATGACAGGGCTCTCCTACTTAAAGGGATAGTGCTGTTAGAATGCAAAGGAACCATTGCGGGTGTCTCTGAAACTCTCAAAAAAAAAAAAAAAAAGTAGCACCATGTGGTCGTTTCAAGTCTCAGTTACTCCAGAACCTAAAACAAGGCTCATTTAGTATGGCTGCTTAAATTTTTCAGGTCACCTTGACTTAGTAAAGATTTCCAATGAAAGAAGAATAAAGGCTTATTATAGTTTATATGTAGCCATGTAGCCCAGGGAGGGTAGAATAGGCTTAAAGGCTCTTGTCCATGTGTTGTGGGAGTATCGTTGCCTTGCTCATCATTTCTGTGACTTTCTAGGGCCTCATGTTCTTGGGGGTCTTTTCCTCCAAAACCTTGTTCCTGCTGACCTCTGGACCTGTCTTGGACCTCAAGGCTGCTCTCTTCTCTGGCCTGTGGCCACCAAGACACCTGAAGGCCTGCAATTAGTACTCATATCATGCACTCATAAGGACCTATGGTGACAATTCCACGTGTGTGCATGTGTGTGCTCGCAAATGTTGCCTGGTAATCCAGCCTGGCAGATAAGTAACTGCTAACTAAGAATTGATGTTGGACATCATTTCAGATAATAGTCGCTCCTCGTAACCTCACCAGGGTAGATGTCTTTGCCAGCTTTCCTCCTAAACATCTCCCGTCGGCTCTTCTTTCTCCCTCAACATACTCTTTCTCTCTCTCTAATTTTCAGGCTGCTCCCAGAACCTCAAAATCCCTCCAGTGTTACTAGGCAGAACCATTCACCACTGTCTGGGACCCAATCTGAAGGCAGTCGATTGGCCCATATAAGTATTTGCTAAAATGAAGACGGTTCTCTCCCCTAAGATGAGTTCTGCCGCAGCTCAACTAACAGGTGACTTTCCCCAAATATTTGTGTGTTTTTTAAAAAAATTTTTAATGTTTATTTTTGAGAGAGAGAGAGAGAGGGAGAGCATGAGCGGGGGAGGGGCAGAGAGACAGGGAGACACAGAATCCGAAGCAGGCTCCAGGCTCTGAGCTTTCAGCACAGAGCCTGCCGTGGGGCTCAAACTCACGAACTGGAAGATCATGACCTGAGCTGAAGTCGGACACTCAACCGACTGAACCACCCAGGCGCCCCTTTCCCCAAATATTTGTAACATTTGTGTAAGTAATCAAAGATCATGTGCACCAGCGCTTGACATGTTTTCAGGAATTGCGTTGGAGAACTCCACTACCCACACTGCACCCACCATGACATAGCACTTCCTGGAATGAACCAGGATCTCTTGTGGGTGGGTTTTGTCTGACGGTAGCTGAAGCCAAAGTTTGTCTCTGTTGGAATGCATTCCTGAAATTATAATGAGCAAATATGATTCCTAGTGAATAAATATGCACTTAAAAATGCTTCCTGGCTATCTTTAAGTGAAAGTAAATGGTATTACCTTTTAAACTAGTAAGAACACTTTGGAGGAGCATTCTTCCAGGGCACCTAGGTGGCTCAGTAGGTAGGGCATTCGACTTCGGCTCAGGTCATACTCTCAGTTTGTGGGTTCAAGCCCCGTGGTAACAGCTCAGAGCTTGGAGCCTGCTCTGGATTCTGTGTCTTCTTCTCTCTATGCCCCTCCCCCACTCATGCACCTGTGAGCTCTCTCTCTCTCTCTCTCAAAAATAAACAAAAATTAAAAAAAAAAACAATGAATGAAAGGAGGAGCATTCTTTGGCTGGGAATATCCAAGACTCAATGGGGAGGCTGAGGGCCCTTTTGAAGTGAGCGGAACTGAGTCGTCAAATCCTTTCTCCCATGACAGAAGCTGATGTTGGATAAAGGCTCAATTACTAGTCATGTTTACTTCAGAAAGCCTGTTAATTTTAGTTCATTTATCTTCAAATTTACTTTAATGCTCTATAGACCACATTGTTGTTTAGTTCTTTCTGTAAAAGAAGAACTAGAACTACAGAGTAAAGCTTGTGTTATTTATTTATTTATTCATTCATTCACTCATGAATGTTTATTTTTGAGACAGAGAGAGAGAGTGAGTGCAAGCAGGGGAGGGTCAGGGAGAGGGAGACAGAGGATCCAAAGGAGGCTCCGTGCCAACAGCAGAGAGCCCAATGTGGGGCCCGAAGTCATGAACCATGAGATCATGACCTGAGCCAAAGTCCGACGCTCAACTGACTAAGCCACCCGGGTGCCCCAAAGCTTGTGTCTTTTTAAAGGTGAAATGGTTCTCTGATATTCATTTTTGGGGGAATCCTGGGATGATACCAAGTAATAATGACATTAATCACTTTCTGATTTTTTTTAACCAAATTTTTACTTTATGTGGGGAGCCATGCAGAGCCCTATTGGACATTATCTCACTTTTTCTCATAGCTCCCCCATGAGGCAGGGTGTGTATTACATCCTATTTTATACTGGAGGAAACTGATCTCATTTCACCTACATCTTACTTTTTCCAGAGGCTTCCCTAGCTTCCCCTATTACCATGCTTGTCACATTTTACTATAAATGTTTGTCTGTCTCTTGGCCCCAACAGATCAGCGTTGGCAAGAATCACATCTGTGTTGTTACCTAATTCAGTGTGCCTAATTCAGTGCCTTGCATATGTTAGGTGCCTAATAAGTATTTGCCTACTGGCTGGCTGGAACAATGAATCAGCCTAGAGAGGAAGAGTAACTCACTCAAGGCCATTGGTAGAAAGTGGAACCAAGACTCAGATCCATGGCCCCTGGACCGTGGAGCCCAAGCTCTTAAATGTCATGTAGCAATTTCCTCCATCCCATGCCCAACCCCAACACAAAAACAACATGTTGATTTGAACAATAATATCTTTCTTGATGCCAAGGCACACACTTTTAGTCTTTGTGGAAACGTGAGCTCGTTAGCAAAGCATCTTTTGTCACTGGGGAAAGGCACAATTCGTCCCTGAGTTTACCCCCTGCATGGTGTGCTGTGAAAGAGCCCCTCATCCTTGGTGTGCCCAGAGGCACCCTAGCCGAACCTTCTCCAGATCACGGTCAAAGCTCTGAAATCTGTTTAAGACTCCAAAGTCTGGCCTTGGGAAAGTCTTAATGGTCCAAATACAAAGGGGTGGAGTGGGGTGAGATGATGCAGAATTGAGGGTGGTGGGGGTTGTGCAGAATTTCTTTTCTTAAATGAAAAGCCCAAATAAAATAAATAAATGAAAACATAAATCACAGTGTCTTCTCCGGGCTCCTGGCTGGAGGAAAACAAATTAGAAAGGGCTTGAATGAAAGGAGTATTGAAGAAGCTTGACTTGAATTAAGTGGTTATATATTTTAAAAGCACTTTTGTTGGGTCCTGTAAAAATAGCAAATAAAAAGGTAGTAATATCCCCTGACTCTGTGAGGCAAATACCAGTAATAAAGTAAAGTAAGCTTGGGTATGTGTATATGTGTGTGTATGTGGGTGGGGTGGGGGGGGGCTGCAGAATTTAAGAGTATAAACTTGAGTAGAAGGGAAAAAAGTAAAGCATTTGGGTTAGAAACACTTTCATTTACCTTTAATAATTAATGACGAGGTGCTATGGTTTCACATAGATACCGTGTGTCTTTCTAACGCCATTCACTTTCCTCTTAAAGTGGCCCTAAATGAAATTTAAAGACATAACTTGATTTTTTTTTTCTTTGACAGGCAACCTACAAGAGTTATTTCAGGGCTATCGAATGGTTATAATTTAGGATCCATTTTACAATCCCTCCATACCTAGGCGGAGAAGACTTTCACAATGAAAACTGTAGCAAGCACCAACCACAGCCAACCTGCAGTTCCTTTTTGACCCGCCGTGTCGTTATTAATTGAAAAGTTAACATCAACTGGACAGCATAGATACTTTTACAAATCTATAGAGGCTTGAGCCGCGAGTCGCACACAAACGGTCATGGAGGAAAATAACACAGAAGAAGTTGCCAGGAAAGAGCTAAATGAACTTTCTCCTTGTTAAGAAATGTTTAGGTCCTTTTGTTTGTAAATGGCAGGTGGGTGGTACAATTCCAGTGTAATTTCAGAAAGCCATCTTCTGAATGTAATAAACATGTCTGCAATAATAGGATTCAGAAAATCGCAAAATGCATTCCAGAAACCCTTTGATTGTGCATACAGAACAGAGGATTTAGCTATAATTGGCTATAACACAGTTATGGACGGCAAATGACACACGCCGGAGCTGGGTGATGTAGCAGCTCTGATTAGCGACGGTAAGGTTCAGCTGAACATCGTGAATAAAACAGCAAGTGCATGGTGACACAGCACCTGCCCTCCCTCCCTTCCTCTCACCCACCTTCCCTCCCTCCCTTCTTCCCTCTCTTCCCGCCTCACTCCCTTCCTTCCTCACTTTCTCCCTTTCTGTTCAATTGAAGCCTCATAACTTAGACTAGAGAACTTAGTTTGTTATTACCCAACGAATCACATGTCAGCCAAGCCTTCCTTTTCTTCAGAGAGTCCCAGTTGTGTGGAAAGGGGAAGTAGGAGCCCATGGGGAATTGACTTTTTGGAGAACTGGATGCAATTTGAATCAAGAATTATAATAGGAAATAAACCATTACAATAAACAAGGAAACATGTACACAATTACTTTCACGGCGTAATTTTATTCACTCTCGTTGAGAAAATAAAGAGATAATACTGACCGTAGCACCTGGGTATTTAATGCAAACTGTAAAATCTATTATATTAAACAAAGTCAAAAGCAATGTGAAAGATCTTGAATCTATTCAAGGCATGCACCTCATTACAGACTTAGCAAATTAAAACACAAATAGGATTAGAAAAGAATAATGTAACAATCTCCCACCACGGTCCCTAGAGCATTAAGTCATAAATTGGGTTTGCATTAAATTGTGCCTGCAGTATTGAATTCAGGGAAAGAGCTGTAGGCTGGAGATAAACCATGCTGGGCTACTCACCAACTTTGGCAAAGCTATGTGTTTTCTGAGACGTGTAGTAAATTTGTTAGACTATAGCAGGTCTACAAAAAATGAGCACTTCATATCTTAATTAAAAAAACGGCAATGTCACGCCATATGTGGCTTGCAGAGATGTAAATGCAGACAAAAATCCACACGTGAAACAGAGCTCTGTTACCCAGGTAAGTTTAAAGCCATTTCACTAAATGCACTGCTTAATACTAGAGACAGGGTTCGTGCGTTTTAACTCTCAACACCGAGTTTTTGATCAATGTTGTTTTGTTTTAATTTTTGTTCGCAAAGGAAAGAAGAAGTGGAGAAAGCGAACCATCCTCTTTAGAGAACACATGCGGGCTTGTAGACTATTCAAAGGAGTACTCTCTTTCCATGTGACGATTAGACCTTAACTATTCTGGCTGATCTATAGAAAAATACATGTGATTTATTTTGAAAAAGCAAGTGAATGTACTTAAATTAATTTTTAAATGATGCAGGTTTTTGAAAGACACTGTCCACTACAAAGCTTGTTCCTTCCGTTAGGGGTTTTACTCTCTTTGATCTGCGTCCTAATCCTTTGTATGAGGGAGACTAATCAGGAAAAGAGGAAGCTGTTCAGCTTATTGTATGGCCTCATGTGAATTCCCATCCGTTGCCTCTTTGCAAACGGGCAGGCCAAATGCAAAAAGTCGATGGTTGGTCCTGTTTCCTCAGGGCCACTCTCAGGTACAGGACTCTATTTTATTTTCTCTGACTTCCTAAGGCTGCTATGAGAATTCCAGAAAATAGGGAGTGTGACTTCCCGTGCTCAGTGGTGTGCGGGAACTTTTCCGTACTTGAGAGGATTGTTTCTAGACCTTCCTGTTAGGGGAAGTCCACATATCTCCTGGACAATTCCTTTTCCCTTCCTTGTCTCTGGGCTCGCATACTCCCTTCCAGGAGTGCTCTGACCTCCAGCTGCTCTGACCTCCAGGCGAAGGGTTTCTACATCACACTTAGTAGCAGACAGTCTGTTTCAACTGGCATTGTATAGTTTTAAAAGCTTATTTGAAAGTCTAAATGGCTCCCATTTTGGCTTTAGTAAGACAAATATGGGCAAAAACACGCAGTGCCCCTTAAGTATGATGGATACTCAGGACCCGCTGAAGTTTCCCGTAGCCAAAGTCTGGCTCATCATCAGGGCAATTTTTCTGCTGCGTTATTTATGTGGTGGTTTTTCTTCTAATTATGGCTCATGATGGCTGTTAGTGTTGAGCAGTAAGAGAGCTAACTGCATTGTACTGCCATTTAACTCCGGCCCATAAAACGGGTGATAAAGCTGAGGGCTTAAAACCAAAACAAAACCCCCCAAAACGTAACTTTCTGTGACAAGCTCACATCCGCTTCTGCCATCCCGAGGCTGGAAACCTTCACGGAGGAAGCACACGGAGGTGGGTGACTTCTGAGGCCTGGGAACCTCACGTTTCACTCAGGCTTCACCCTTAAGTAATCCTTTATTGTAGACAAAACAACCCCCGACCTCGGATATAATTAACACATGCCAGGTTTAATCAGAACCAGTGCGCTTGTTGTTTGGAAACTAATGAAAGCAAATAGATGTTACTTAACACCATAAATAATGAAAGGTCCTTTGTTATTCTCAATTTTGATTACTATTTTTTGATGGTAAGACACATGCTACTTGGTGCGTGCATAAACAAAGAAGATAAATGGCCGGGATGAGAATGAGTTGTCCATAATCTGATTAAAGCGATAGGGCTGGCTCCTAGGCCAATCGCACAGGGCTTAATGATTGGGTTGTTGTTCTTAATATGTCTCGTGTTCACTCTTAAAGAAATCAAGAAAAATGTTAAGAGGTTGCTGATATTTTACCGGTGGCGTTGGGTTGTCTGTCGGAGATTCTGACAGGAAAAGAACATTCTCTGTGCCTGGAATACAATGTCCAGCCCTGTATACTAATTTGCCCAAATGATATTAGGAAGCCATTCAAGACCTAAATCTGCCCCAATTCATTCACTGTGGTGGCACACACAGCCATCGGGGATAAGGCAAGGACAGGCTTGGTTTTACGGAGGCTACGAGGCGATAACATAGCTGCAAAACGCCACTAACCTTCTGTGTGGTTATTTCCTTTTTCTTCTGGACAGAACACTTCTGGATTTCAGTAAAATGTCTACTAGTGTTTGCAAGGGAAGTGCATTATTTAAAAGCTTGTGGCTACTCCAGCCTCTTGGGATATTAGGGAGCAAACGTACAGTGATGGTTGAGTTCTGTAAGAGCGCACGTTGGTGGACTGTGATGATTTCCATCCCTTCATTTAGCATGAGTTCTATGGTCTTGTGTGTGAATGCACATTTGTGTGTGTGCGTGTGTGTGTGTGTGTGTGTGTGCACATTCACACATACCATAACTCATAACCGAGTGGTCCTGCAAATTTAAGTCGGTCTGAGAGAGAGGTCCCACTAAGTGCACTGCCTGCCAGATACAATCATGGTGGAGTCTGGAGGTGTCCTAATACATTTAATTTATTTTTTATTTACTTTATTTTATGTTATCTTATTTTTTCAAGTGGGCTTCATGCCCAACGTGAAGCCCAATCGTGGGGCTTGAACTCAACAACCTGGAGATCAAGACCTTAGCTGACATCAAGAGTCGAATGCTTGGGGCGCCTGGATGGCTCAGTCGGTTAAACATCTGACTCTTGATTTCGGCTCAGGTCATGATCTCACAGTTACGAGACGGAGCTTCATGCCCAGTGCGGAGCCTGCTTAGGATTCTCTCTCTGCCCCTCCCCCATGAGTACTCGCGCTCTCTCTCTCTCTCTCTCTCTCTCTCTCTCTCAAAAAAAGGTAAATTTAAAAAAAAGAGCCCAATGCTTAACCAACTGAGCCACCCAGGCACCCCCGTTTTAGGATTTCCCTAATGCCATTCAGCCATTAAGTTCTTTGTTGCCTTTGAAACTCCAAACTGGACAACTGGATTTCGAATGAACAGGAATTGGGATATTCTGCCTATTTTATTTTATTTTTTTTTAAATTTTTTTTTTCAACGTTTTTTTAAATTTATTTTTGGGACAGAGAGAGACAGAGCATGAACGGGGGAGGGGCAGACAGAGAGGGAGACACAGAATCGGAAGCAGGCTCCAGGCTCTGAGCCATCAGCCCAGAGCCCGACGCGGGGCTCGAACTCCCGGACCGCGAGATCGTGACCTGGCCGAAGTCGGACGCTTAACCGACTGCGCCACCCAGGCGCCCCTATTCTGCCTATTTTAAACCAGCAACGCAAATGAGTCTGAATATTCTAATTTCAATTCATCAAATATATGTTGAGAGCCCACCGGGCACTGGTGTCTTCTTTTACAGACGAGAAAGCTCAGGCTCAGAGAGGTTAAACAACTCCCCCAAGACCCCTAGCTGCGTGGTCAAGTTAGTAGGTTGGTCTCAGCTTTGAACAAAATCTAGCTCTCGGCTCTAGTTTCTTTCTACCACCTTGTGTGTCTCCATCAGCAGTTAAATCCCCGTGTTTCAACAAGTTTTAACTGTCTCTGGTCTCTTTTCTTGATGGGGTCTATGAATCCGATGGAAATAGTCGGCTGGCCCCGTCCTACGTAGGGAGAAGCAGCAGCTGACAAAGGCCTCAGCGACTTGCTTTCTGCACCGCGGTGGTTGGAATGTGTGTTCATGGCGCTTCTCGGTTTCCCTGGTGGATCTGCATCCTCTTCCCCTCACAGACCAGCCTTTGGTTCAATGGCTTCCCAAACCCCACAGACTAAGGTTGGCCTCCCAGGGACACAGGAAAGGACACGGGGGTGGAAAGAAGAGAGACAGCCAGAACGCGCTAATCCTCGGCCTGTCCGTTCCAGCCTTTTCCTTCTCCTGCCCGTCCCCTGTGGTAGAGCCACGTGGTCACACACTGGGACCCCCGCCCAAGGGCAGGGAGAGGAAATAAAAGGAGATGAAACAAAAGCACAGCTGTGCTGTTTATTAGGCCTTTGGTTTAAAAAAAATGATGGAGAAAGAGGTTGGAACTAAGCTGCTCTCTTAGAAAATGCTGGCGGTGATTTTAGTGGTGGGTTTTTGGCATCCGAATGTATTAGCTAATGTATTTGAATACAATGAGCTATGCAGTGCGGTGGGGTGGAGAGGGCCTGAGGCTAACCAGCAGGTCTTAGTAACCTTGGGAAAGGCACCTCACATCTCTGGGTCTCAGTTTCCTCTTCTGCACCAGGTACACAGTGAGCCAGGCCATCTGAGGAGAGCAGCGAAGACTAGGGCAAGTCGCCTAGTCACTCTGTTCATGCATGAACTATGTGACCAGGGGTCAGTGACTCAACCTCTCTGAGGCTTAGTTTCCCCCTTTTGTGATACGGGGATAGGACATCTACCTCGGAGGGCAAAGAAGTTTAGCCTGGCTAGTGCACAGACAGCTTCCGGAGAAGGTATTTTCCCCAGATCTGAAGGAAGGTCTGGTGAGTGGGATACTTTGAAGGCAAGTGCGGGAGGAAGCTGATCTATGAAGTACAGGCTGGGAGAGGCCTGACCTTGAGGTGGGCGGTGGGGCTCTGAGCCACCCTTCTGAAGGGAGGACAAAATAAAGTAACTGTTGGTAGCAGGACAGAAAACAGGACGCGTGGATGCCAAGCTTTGTTGGAACATGGCCTTGGGGTGGAAAAGAGAAATCTTGGAACACTCCCGCCTCCTTGCCTACTGCTTTCCATTTCTTAACTCTTTATTTTTAATGAAGATGGGAAGGTTTAGGGCTTTGACAGTTCCATTTATTTCTACCATTTTCATCTAAAACAATACAATGAACAGCAATTATTTCCACGCGGGGTTTCAAATGCAGCTGGATAAATGTCAGTATTAATTAAACATGTTCTGTGTCTTCTGTGTTGTCGCTTCTGTTTTGGACTGTCTGTATTTCTCTGTCTCTACCACCAGCTACCAAATCAGTCCTCTCTCCTTTTTCCTTCTTGTCCTCCTTTTTCATCCTCACAGTGGGCACAGGAAAACACCAGATAAGGACCCAGCTGAACTGAAGGGGCTGAACCCATGAGGAGGAACCCCACGCATGAAAACGCCCATAGGAGTAAATTCTCCCCAGGAAAGCACATGGAGGGTCCCAGTGAAGGAGAGATGACACCTTCCATTCTCGAGCTCACTGTCTAAGGCCTCCAGGCTACCAGCTGGGGTACCCAGCTGTTCCTCCAGATATGGAAGCTGGCCTGTCCCTATCAGTGCCAAGCAGGGCACAGAAGATCTTGCCCCCGAGCAAGGGGAATTTAATGACTCCCCACTTAAATCCTTCCCAGGGTTCCTCAAGTATCACTCACCCAGTATAGCTGGGGCTCTGTGGACACACCGTGTCCCCACCAAGGAAGCAGGAGTTGTCTGTGCATAATCATGGTCAAACACTGATATGTGTTTGGGATTTGCTTCTACGGGATGTGTTTTGTGTTTTGTGTTTTTTTTTGTATGGGTTTTTTTGTAGATTTGTATCAAATCTATGTCCAAAATGAATATGGATCTCTTTTATAAGTAAACACAATAAAAAAATAGAGTGACAGAAGCAGAAAGGAGAAGGGAAATTACCAAAAAGGAGCAGAGGTGTTCGATAATTCCAGACGTCTACGATGAGATCATTAGAACAGCTAAGCTCTGAGCTGAGGCAAAAAGAAAAATCTGGGGTTACATAGTGTGTATCATCTGAAAAAAAATCACATCTTTTTTTTTCTTTTGCTGAACCACTGCTTTCCTAGAACAAACTCAGAGAAGAATTTATTACCTGGGTCCTTGTATAAGTGCTTGCTGGATGGCCAGTTGAACAAAGCCTTCAAAAAGAGTCTTAAGAAAGACAGAGTGTGATGTGGGATATTACCCCTTTCTGAAAGGATGGCAGAATTCGGATTATGGAGGCCGACCCGATATTTGGACAGTACCTTTTATTTATTTATTTATTTATTTATTTAAAAAAATTTTTTTTAAGTTTATTTATTTTGAGAGGGAGAGAGACAGACAGAGAGAAAATGGGGTAAGGGAAAAGAGAGAGAGAGAGAGAGAAAGAGAGAATCCCAAGTAGGCTCTGCACTGTCAGCACAGAGCCCGATGTGGGGCTTGAACTCATGAACTGTGAGATCATGACCTGAGCTGAAGTCAGACGCTCAGCCAACTGAGCCACCCAGGCGCCCCTGGACACTACCTTTTAGATTGGATTTAACACTACCTTTTAAAAAATAATCACTTTTGGAGCACCTGGGTGGCTCAGTCAGTTGAGCATCTGCCTCTTGATTTGGGCACAGGTCGTGATCTCATAGTTCATGGGATTGAGCCCCGTGTTGGGAGTCTGTGCTGACAGCACAGGGCCTGCTCGGGATTCTCTCTTCCTCTCTCTCTGCCCCTCCCCTGCTCTCTGCCTGTAAATAAACTTAAAAAAAAATCACTTTTTAGATAAATTTTTCTTGTATCAAAAATAATGCATGTTCGTGTTCAACGTAGCAAATTTAGGAAATGCAGATTTTAAAAAAGAGAGAAATCTCTAACCCCACGACTCATTTAACCACTACTAACATTTCGCGTTGTCTTTGGTCTTCTTGTCTGTGCATATCTATGGCATGCACATCTATTTTACAGAGATAAGAAATTACTACGCATAATGTCTTGTTAAGCATTTTTAAATTTACCAATGCAAATGTTTCCCATTCAATAAATCTCTCTATAATATCACTTTGAATTCTTGCAATACTGTGTTGATATTTATACTGTAGAATACAGCAGGAAGATGTTATTACAACGTGTTTAGCCAATTGCCCGCATGCTAGATAGTTGGGTTTCTGATATTTCACTTTCATGAACAATTCTGTAGTGAACGACTTGTGCTAACGTGACTAGCTGTGTTTCAGGGAGGGCGGGTCTAGTCCATTCAAAACAGTGCCCCAGAGGTTAACAAATTGTCCAATCACTTGGAGGCATAATCTGCATTTGCTACACTTTTCCAGGCAGGAAGGAGGAAATACTATTGGAGCACACAGTCTTGATATAAAGAGTATTTTCTGGGCTGCTTATTGAGAGCAGTAAAATTCTTCATTTCTGTCCTTGCATCCTGCAGCCTCGAGGCAGGAAAGACGTAGAAAAGGTAGATGTGGGGATCACTGTAGAAGCAGACAGGATGGCGTTCACGTCAGCCACTGAGGGTCTGCCTCTATCGATGGTCCCACATAGACACGGAATGCATTCAGATACTCTTGCTTGTAGGTAGTGTGTTTGTTCCCGGTCTCCAAAAGGTGTGGGGCATATGGAGGTAGCTCTCCCTGTCTGTGGTTTTTTGAAAGACTCGAAGATGGTTCACGATCTAGACACCAAAGATTGAACTCTTCTCCAGAGAGCCACCCAAACACCTGCCCTCTGATTCCATCGAGTTTTCCCCATGCAGGGTAATTCCTAGTTAAGCTCAGACAGACGAAGATTCATAATATGTTTGAACGCCAATAAGGAAGGATTTTTCTGGATAATGTGGTTTAGAAGCAAACACAACTACAAAATGTCCCCAAACATGTCTTTATGCATTTGCACACGACCAACAACTTCACTCTAAGTGCACATAGGTAGACGTAAATATTTAATCGTTACGAATCTGAATTTATTGTAATCCTGTTCCCAGTGCTATTCTTTTTCCTTAAGTGTTTTTTATTTTCTGCATTACACTTCAACCCCAGAGGACACACTTTTGAGAAAATACTCCATTAAAGACATTGTTGGAGCAACTTTGATTATTCATTAGTGTGCTTTCAAGTGGACCTGAATGGAAATGCTTTTTGCTAAAGTAAAAATACATCCGTTTCTGTGATCTAATTGTACAATTGGTTAGAATCTCTATCTATCAGTTCAAAGGGAAACTCGGTTTCAATGAATTTGTTTTTAATAAAAATGTGTTATCTATGATAAATATATTTCACTTTGTTCAAATGGATTTGATTGGGAAAACATATTGAACACAAGTACTGGTAGAGCTTAATTTCATTGCTTGGAGAAAATGTATTGAATGCTGGTTTGAATTAAATTCTATTTGTTTTAATAAAAGCGTATTGGCCTGAGTGTACATATATTTGTTTTAGTGGCAGTGCATTGGATCCAATAAAACTATATTGGCTTCACTGCTTATGTCTCCTTTTCAGCGAAAATGGATTGAATGGGAAAACGAAATAGGCATGAAGCAGCCAGCCCCTAGGTCTCTGCTTGGCGTGGGGATCCACATAACTGAGAGGGAGTGGGTTTCCATAGACTTTATATCAAAAGATGCTTTTCAATTTAAATACCTTTTACTATCAAGGACCCAGATGTGAAACTGAATTGCCACCATAAAGAGTGTAATTTTCTGAAGCAGCCCTTTCCATGGGCAAGTTGTGCGGCTGCCCAGGACACCGGGAGGAAGAAATCCCATGAAAGCCAACAGAAGGTTTGTCAACGTCCCTTAAGCTTTATGTGGCCTCATTGGTTCCAATAAGATGCTGTCTACCAGGCATTCCTAAATCCCTTAAATAAGCAGAAAAGAGATCGTGAGTGCTCCCTGAGGATGGTCCTGGCCCATCAGCACTGAAATGGGTCTGACTTTGAACTGATTAAAAGGGGGAAGAGTTGAAACGAGTGTTACCCCGAGACGCGCGTCAGAATTACCAGACTTCCCGTGGATCATAGACCCTCAGAGAGGAGTCAGCTCTCCAGAGGGAGTTGACACTCGTACTGCTATCTAAAAAATGGCAGCCTAAGCAAAGAGCCATGATCACATTGTATAGCTGTGTGGGACTCCCGGTGCCCTGGCTTACGGATACTCCTGCGCATGGGTGCCCTGTCCCAAAGCTGGAGTTAAAATAATGAGGATTAATAATGATATTGGTTGTTATTCTTATGTGCCCGTCTATTAAGAGACTATGTGCTCCGAATCGTTTCTCCCCCAGACGATGAACTTGACCTGACTCCTCTACGCAGTTTCATTTAGCCTTGATGAGAAATAAATGCAAATACCACTTTCATTAACACCTTTGTCCCTACTAAATGTGCTAACAAGCTCTAGACTTCCACCTTCCCACTAATAAGTGGTAATTTTCAGCTAGTACCATTAGCAAGGAACTCTAAGCCCTTGGTGTATAGTTGCTCATTTTTTTGAATGCCTGGATTCTTATAAGACCCTACAAAGAGAAGAAAATCGATTCGCGGATTTCCCCCCCCCCCCACCCGTGGCAATATCCCCAATTACAGATGGAAAATCAAGAATAAAATGGGATTCGTAATAAATAAATTTGCCGTGCTGTCCTTGGAGATGCGGGACCGCTATCCTGCCTCGGGGAAGGGGATTAACAACTAGTTCCCTTGGTCAGAACGTAGTATTGATCCATCACGTTGTAGAAATCCGATACGGAACTGAGTGTACTTGTTTCAGAAAGGAAATAGCAACCTACAACTTAACTCACTGTCCTAAAAATGGAGTTTTCAGGTGATTAGGGTATTTCTAGGATCAAACCACAGGGATGCAGAAACTCATAATACCTTGGAAGGGATCACTGCAAGAGTCTGGGGATAGCTGTGAAAAGAGACCGAATATATCTGGGAGCTGAAAGCTCCCAGTGTAGATTTGTAGGCTCTCCCTGACCACAGGCTTAAAAAACACTACATCTATTGAGGGACCCAACTAGAAACAGGCATTCCTTTTAGGGAGACCAGTAAGGTAAAGGCTGCCCTTATCCTTCCCAAGACGAATGAGAAAAAATCACCCTCTAAAATTAACTGGGAGATGATTTGGGGGAGCTTCAGAAGGTGAGTGGGAAGTGGGATAAAGAGGCAGCCAGTAAAGGATAGGTTATTATGCCAGGTACCGTTGTGGTCAACTGGAGATTGATCTGCTGTAGAAATCTGGGAATCAATATACAACCTGTGCCTTAGAGTTATGCCACTCAAAAGGCGAGGGAATTGAGGTATTTATATACCAATGCCACTGTAAACAGCAACTCACAACCTCGTTGGCTGAGAGCTGCTCCCGGGGAGCATTAACCCTCAGGTGCACCTAGCCTGCCAGGTGAGCAGGCAGTGGCTCTGACCACCAGAAAAAGCTTCAAGGCCAAGAATTCAGTTGGAAGTCGTCAGGTTGCAGGTGAGGGCAGGGCACTGACAAGACCTGCTATCCCCATGAAGCCCCCATTTTACAGGTGAGTAAACCGAGATGTATGTAAAGGCTAAGTAGTCTTCCCAGGGACACACAGCTAATACGTGGCACAGGCAGAATGCAAATCTAGCTTCTGTTCCACTTGAGAGTCAATGACGTACCCACTTAGCCACACTGCCTTGGCCACGCTGTCCAGCTGAAGAAGTGGGCACGCCTCCCAAAGTTTAAATACCGTGTCTCGAGGGTTTTATACTCTCTCAGGGCTGGGGGCTGAGCATTGCAGGCAGGAGAGGGAAACTGGAAGTGTTATACTGCCTGAGCTTCTGTCTCGAGGAGTGCCCAGATAGCCATCTCTCTTTGGCTGAACGGAATCTGAGTATCTAAGTATCTGTTTACTAACTGGACGCTAAGCTCCCCTTGTCCTCTGATATATCTTTGCTTAGTAGGGAATCGCAAATAACTATATGATCATGTGCTCCCGGGTGCTTTCCACGGAGCCAAGGGGCTGTCTCTCAATTTCACTAGCCCCCGACTCGTCCCCTCTCATGCTCAGACTTTTTCCAACCGGCCTTTCCACTTCGGCTGCATTTGCTAGCTGCTAGCTGCTTTGTAAAGTAAGTTATGATGGCTTTGTGCTATAAAATAAAACAGCAATCCTCACAGCTGTTTTGATTCCATTTAATGAAATGGTGGTGACATCCGAATGTCACCGCTGCAGAGAGGCGGACGGGTTGTTGCGGTTGCCGAGAGTGGAAAGATCGGTATTATTCCCCGGGCTAATATCTCATACAACAATTCTGCAGTTATTATTGTTCTCTGTCAGTCGAGGTTGCCGCTGTGCCCCTCTTACTAGAGAAGGACTTCAAAAGGATAGCGACAGACCTCTAGCTATTTTTTGTTACCTATGAATACAATCGGACAGCCAGGGTGGAGGGGAGGCATGCGGTATTGTCAGTGGGAAGAACATTCAACTTAACAGTTCCTGCCATTCAAGATTCAAAAAAGTATGCCGTTCAGGGAAGCCAATAGTGTCTGTGTCATCCCATCGGAAAGTGCCAGAAAGATCTTTGGTTTCTCCTTCGTCACACATAAAGCGGAGAGAGAGAGCGGTGCTGGGAAATATCAGACGGCAAACACGGAGGCAAGTCAAGAAGAAGCCAGTCTCGTCCTCAATCAATTATGCGAGAGTATTATCAAATCAATAAATTCACAGTGCGAGTGCTCGCGGCAGATGGACGAACACTTGTCGGCTATCTGGAGCCGCGAGAGAGTCAGATTTATTTGCAAAGCTTGTTTGTCTCATTTCTCCTGCCTGGTGCTGGAAGGCAGAGCATGCATCTGTGATTTTTCAAATGCAAGAGCTCTCCAGCTATTTTATAGCGTGGGAGACTGGGCTGTCTGCAAGCTGAACTCTCCAGGACTTCTGGCTTTTGCGCCTCAGAAGGAGGACAAAAGGGGGCAGGTTTAGCAGGGGGTCTCTCTCTCTCTCCACGCCCATGGTTGTCAGCACCGGCAACTGGCCTCCCACACTTGGCTGTGACCGGGAGGGTTTGCTCCACTCGGACCTCAGGAATGGGCTTACAGGGAGGGAAGAGGAAGCTTCTGCTGCAGGTGTAGCTCGAGTCAGGACGGTGTGCCCTCTAGTACGCAGGGGTGTTACCAGTGGCCCCTTCCAGCCACCGAGGGTTCTGGCATACTTAATGCTCAGAGAACTCAAGATGAGCTCTGGACTGAGCTAATCAGGGAGGAAAGGGACATATCTCGTGAGTCGGAATTGGTAACTTCACAGGCAGCTGCCATCCAGAAAGCATTTTTCAGGTTCCTTCTTATGGGAGGAATCATCTTTCCCATTTTGTATATTGGGACAAGTGTGCTCTTGAAGTCGAGCAAGAGTCCATGAACATTCTAGGTCTGAATCTGCAGCCTCCTGACCACGTGCATGACCTAGAAGCCTCATTAGACAAATTCTAAGCACCTTAGGGCAGAGTGAGTCATACACCTCCAGGATTGGTGGAGGAGGGGCAGAGTCCGGGCTCTGTGCCTCGGTGTGTTCATTCATTCCTTCATCTGTTCAGTTGGTCAGTCAGCAAACATCAGTGGGGCCAGTGGTTCTCAAAGCCCACCACTGACCACCTGGATCAGACTTTCCGGGTGATTCTATCGTACACTCAGTGTTGAATCACTATGCCACATGCTGGGGACACATAATGTGGAGAACACAGTCCCTGTCTTCACAGTCCAGGGTGATGACATTCAACAAAGGCCATGATCGAGGTAAGCTTAGGCTTACTTAGGGGCAGAGAGAAGCAGCCCCAAATGAAGGTAGGGCAAGGAGACGAGGAGAGGATACTGAGCTACCTTCAAAGAAGAAGCAGGAATAATTGCACATTAACCAAAGGACAGGAAAGGCAGATCGTGCAAAATCTGGGCGTATCTCCAAGGAGAGGCAATGTTGCCGTGGACGTATATAAGGCAAGTCAGAGGGAGAGGGTGGCGGACAGAATGAGAGGTGAGTGGGGGCCCCAGGAGGAGTGCACTAGCCTGGGGAGTTCAGCTCCGATTTTATATGGAAACTCTGCGAAGGGACTGATCTGATCAGATTTCAGTTTCAGAAAGGGTATTCCGACAGCTGAAGTGGAAAATAAATAGGAGGGGGTGATGAATGGGAACAGAATGAGCAAACCAAAATCATTAAACTTTGCCACTTTTTCCAACTAAGGTTCATAGATGAATCTTGAAGAAAAAGATAGATGGTGAAATTTTCTTGAAAAAACTTTTCCCATCAAACTCCTATTGGTTGTTTTAGGGAAACCCTTTTTAAAAAAATCGAAGAACTGGGTTTGAAACGGAAACATTTTGGCTCCAAATATATCTTTCATGACATATATATTTGCCTATTTGATTTCTCTCAACAAATCGCTTCTGGCTTGAGCTTTTTTGGTGATGATGTTTAATGAGCCTCGCTGTCCCCTACCTTCTAGCTGGAATGATAGTACTTTGCAGGGTTAATTAAGAATGCAGCTTCCGTGGGGCGCCTGGGTGGCGCAGTCGGTTAAGCGTCCGACTTCAGCCAGGTCACGATCTCGCGGTCCGTGAGTTCGAGCCCCGCGTCAGGCTCTGGGCTGATGGCTCAGAGCCTGGAGCCTGTTTCCGATTCTGTGTCTCCCTCTCTCTCTGCCCCTCCCCTGTTCATGCTCTGTCTCTCTCTGTCCCAAAAATAAATAAAAAACGTTGAAAAAAAATTAAAAAAAAAAAAAAAAAGAATGCAGCTTCCGGGGTCAGAGAAATCCGATTGAAACTCCAGCTGTGATTCCAACTAGCTGTGTGATCTTGAGAAATTTGCTTAACCCCTCTGTACAGACTCTTCATCTGTAAAGTAGGATGACAATGGCATCTCCCTTCTAGGGTTCCAAAAGAAAAAAAAAAAGGACTTAGAAAATGTGATGAATCACCACAAAATAACTCCTACGGCTATTTTATTCCACTCTGGCATGATCTAGCAACTTTTTTTTTTTTTTTTAAACAAAAAGGGAAAGAAACTTGTCATTGTGTGGGTCAGTCTCTCCCACCAGTCATACCCTCTGTGCCGAAGAACTGCATTAACCTGATGATTTCTGCTCCAAGCTCCTGAACCAAAACCCCATCTGCGAAACGACCCGCGTCTGCTCCGGCAACTCTTGCTTGTTGTGGTGAAGGCAGAGGAGAATTTGGCTCCTTGCTTGTGATATCTACAGTAACCCATCGGCTGCTGAGCTGAAGAATGTGTTCGGCGCTCCCCTTTCCCCTTTAATGTGCCATTAAATCAAATACTCTATTAGTAGAATTAGTTCATTCAGGGGCTGCACTGAAACGTCCTGCGAATTGTGTGATGTCTCTCGCAAATGGCCCTGCACTCTAGGGTCTACTTCAGCAGTTTATATCCTGCGGAGGAGGGCCGAGCTGCCCAAGGATCGGACTGCCTTCCTCTAAATGAAATATTATGACTTCCACAAAGGATAATTATTTCGATCATTTTGCCATGTGCAAACCTGGTGAATTCCAAACACCGGCGATCAGGCTCTGGCCCAAAGCCTGCTGTCCTCACACCTGCAACCCGGGACCTACCTCGCCCATGGACTTGCCACCCTCTCAGCTTCTCTGCTCTGTCCAGGCCCACTCCAGACGCTGGTGCCGCAACACATACGATATTGTTGAGAGTTTAAACACGGAGAAATTCTCTTCCCCAAAGAATTGGACGGGAACGAAGAGTGTCTCCACATCTGTATTCCCTAGTAGCTGTGGGTTGAAACTCAGCATCCATGTGTCTATTCTCTCTTATTCACACTTGTCACCCAGTGAACGTGTAGGCAGGTGACGATAAGGGCTGTGCCTCTGTCAGAATAATCTCATGCTCTGGAGATGAGCGAGGACCTCAAGCACACGACGCCGCGTTCAGCTTGGCCATGTTGAGCCTCGGAGTGACTCTTCATTTGCAGGTGCTCCTGGGGCAGTCTGGCTGCTTCTCCTTTACTTTGAGCTGCATTTAGCCAATGTACATTTCGTCTGCTATGCTCTTTTCCCCTAATGTAGGAAGTCAACGTGTTAGGGAAGTATTTGTTCCTGCAACAGATAAACCTTCGAATGACGTACTGGTAAACGTTTAACCTTTTCCAGTGAGGGGAAAGCCTGATTTATAGTATTTGCCGGTTCCCCCGGTGTAAATACTGCCACTATGGCTCATTTCAAGCTACCCACACACAATACTGAACGCACGGGTTGGAAGAGATATTTGTAACACCCCCACTACGTAGCATTTCCACAAAATAACCTCAAGGGCAGTATGTAATAGTTTAGTAGGGTAAAATTATTACGTTGGGATGAGTTGTGAGTATCTATTACCTTTAAAAAATGTCACATATTTAATTGTATGTTTATAAAATTTAACTTTTAATGATGACTGTATCGAACAGTCGACTTGCAAAGCTCCTCAAAATTAAATGACTGACTTTCACAAGCCCAAATAAGGCAGTTCTAGCACATCACTGGATTTGAGAGTATAAAATGATATTTCTCATTTACAACCCAGTCCCGTGTGAATATTTGGCACTGGCTCTCCATATGGTGATTCAGGGGCCTGGGATCTCTCCATCTTGAATCTCTCTTACCCCCTGGGGACCTCAGAGCCCTTCAGTTCCAACCAGGAGCTAGGGAAAGAACACATGGGTAGTTTTCGTGGGCCGACTTGGAAATGGTTGATATCATTTTTGACCACGTTCCATTGGCTAGAAGTCTGTCAAATGGCCACAACTAACTTCAAGGGAGGCTGGGAAATCGAATCTAGCTGGGTGCCCAAGAAGGAAAGGAAAGAGGGTTGGTGGCGGGCAGCTAGCCGGTTTCTGACAGAGCACTCAGATTACTCAGATTACTCCAGATTACTCAGATTACTCCTCCCCTGGCTTCTGTCAGGAAACAGGTAGACCAAGTAGATGGAAAAGAGCATCTGGCCTTCCTTCCCTTATTAAGCGTTGAAGAGTTTAACGGGCATGGACAGCGAAATAAATTGTTATGAAGTTAGCAATTAATAAATAGAATTATGCCCATGTAAGAACTAGGTTATATGTTACTCACCATTATAACGATATGAGAGTGATACCAGCTGGGCCAGGATGTTGTGGCAATTGTAAGAGCAGGTTTTTCAAAACTCAGTGGCCCATCTGTCCATCCATCCATCCATCCATCCATCTATTCATCCATCCATTTATCTAATAAACCTTTATGCAGGCCCTGTGCTAGCATCTGGGGATACAGAGATACTCAGGAGGCACACACAGTCCAATGAGGAAGAAAAAATTGGACATGTCCAGGTCAAGACATGTGCTCTAATCAAGGAGAACATAGATACAAATCTGGGGAGTTAGAAGGCTTCCTGAGAAGGAGGTATCTAATGTAGATTCAGATAGATGCATCGGTAGAATTTTCTACGCATGGAAGGGGGAAAGAGATTCTAGGCAAGGGGAACAGCTTATACAAAGATCCAGAGGAATGGAAGAACATGGTTTGTTCCAGAAATGGCAAGAAACTCAGTGTGGCAAGAGGTGGGGCTGAAAAGATGGGTTTATATGAAATTGTGGTGAGCCTGACATGGCCGATGGGGGAGTTTGGAATTTACCTGGAGGCCCCTGCTTCTCAAAATAGGAGACGAGCATCTCCAGGGGGTACCCAGTGGTCTGCCAGGAGGCATGTGAATGGATGAAAATTTTCTTTTGTGCCTCCCTTCCTGGTAAGCAATTCAAACTCATTTTTGAGAAGTCCTGGCAAAAGTTTCTTTCCCTCCTGGTGTTGGGGGGTTGGGGGGGGGCAATGTCTAGTCTCAAACCAATCCCGTGATCACTGGAGTGTGATGCTTCGCTTGGCTTGGGCTGAGTCATATGCTGTACTCCTGAGCCTTGGTGGCTGGGTGGGGTGCCTACCCAAAGCCCAAGGGCTTTGAGGAGAGGAGAGCAGCCATGTCTCCTCCGAGGAAAATCTAGGTGTGGGAGAGAAGATGGTGGAATGCTTGTCAGGTAGGCTATCAGCAGCTGACCTACGTAGGTCGAAAAAAGCAGCTGGATGACTGGTGTCCCTGGAACTGCCATTTGCCACAGAGTGCAAGTCAGGTATGAGAGACAGAAAAAACATTCTTTTCCTTTTCAGTTCTTAAACAATGGGAGGACCAAAAGAATCAGAAGAGGGTTGCTTTTACTAGATAGAAACAGGTGGGAAGCCGGGAGGCCTACTCCTTCATCTCCAGCCTTTGAAATATAAACAAAGGCCCCATCCTGCTTCCCCTCAGGCTCCTGGTCTGGGTGGCTCCTGGGCAAAGCCATTGGCTTCATTGTGGTCACTGTCATTGTGTCAAGTCATGAACCCACAGGCCTGAGTCAGGAAGGCCCTGCCACAAAGCAGATAAGCCCGGCTGGGAAGTGAGTGCCCCACGCCTCACATCCTGCCTAACAAATGGCTTAGGGGGAACCACAAAGCCCAGAGCAGACCCTGCCGGGCTGCTTGTGGGAAAGCACCCCCAGCCAAGGCAAGATCACGGTCTACAGACCCTGAGCCCCACGAGGGAAGTATCATTTATGAGACTTGTGTGTTGCGGATGTGGTAGAAAGAGCCAGACTTTGAAAGCGGACCAGCCAGGTTGAGATTCCACTTGCGGACTCATCACCTCTGAGTCCCAAGGCAAGGGACTTTACCCCCGAGTCAGTTCCCTTACAGGTGTGTGGGATGACAGTGCCTACTGGGACAAGGCAGGGGCTCGGAAAATGTCAATCTGCTGAACAGTAATGGCCCACACGTGTGAAGACGTTACTCTGTCCCAGAGTCTTTCCTCACATTATCTCATTTAATTCCCCCCACTGGAGGAGGTGAGTCGTATTGTTATTCTGCCCTTATGGGTGACGAATGGGATCAGGCTCTTGCCTTGGGTTACATGGCTAGTAAGTAGGGCACTGGGTTTGACCTCAGGCAGCTGGGGGTCCAAGGAGGCCAAGAGAAAATGTCTTCTCCACAATGACAGAAGCAGCTGGTGATGACCCCTGGAAAAGCAACCAGGTCTGCTGCCTGGCCACCATTTGGTACCTACAGCAGCCGCTCCTCAGTGAGTTGAACTAGCTGCAAGTCAAGCTTTGAGTTTCTGGCGGCTTCGAGCTGTCCCAGCTGAGTAGCATACAGGAGGTAAAGGGAGAACATAAATGGCACACGGCACCCATTAAAAATTTACAGCCACCATCTAATTTTTTTTTTAATTTTTTTTTCAACATTTATTTATTTTTGGGACAGAGAGAGACAGAGCATGAACGGGGGAGGGGCAGAGAGAGGGAGACACAGAATCGGAAACAGGCTCCAGGCTCCGAGCCATCAGCCCAGAGCCCGACGCGGGGCTCGAACTCCCGGACCGCGAGATCGTGACCTGGCTGAAGTTGGACGCTTAACCGACTGTGCCACCCAGGCGCCCCGCCACCATCTAATTTTAGAGCCTTCGTTTTTCAGTAGAAAAAGCCTACTGTGCATGCCACCAAATGACGAAACCAACAAGAATGGTGTCATCAGAAAGGGCTCTCTGTAAGTATGATGCTGTGAAAATGTCCAGTGGGGAACCTTCTTAGTATTAAATTACCCCCCTGCCTTCCCTTCATTTTAGATGAGGAGTTCTCTGAATTTATACTGGGAAATGCTGAAGGCTGGGCTAGCAGAATGCTGGAAAATTGCCGTGAAGGCATTGACTTCAGTATCTTCTGTGTATTTTCAGCTGGAGTGGGAATACCAGATTGTGACATAACCCAGCTGGTCAGCAGCCCCCCGCCCTCCCAACCTATATGAGTGAAAACAGAAGAGGCAGCAAAGAATGGCAAACCGACTGTCAGCAACCAGACTGGCAACTTCTTGCCATTGGAGTGATAAATTGCTGCACTGGCTGAACTAACAATTGTAATGATAATAGCAGTTGACATTTACGCAGCATATACTATACTCCAGTAACATATTCTTTTAAGGTCACAATGTATCTTTATCATGACATTGTCATGGTATGTCTGTAATAAAAGCCATACTAGCTACCATTTACTGAATAATTACAGTGCTTCCTTTACCTCCATTATCACATGAATCTTCAAAACTTCAACATAGTGCCTTGAGGCTTTTATTCTTCCCATTGTACAGATAATAAAACAGGTTTCGGTAGTTGGTAAGCAGCCGCGCTGGTTTACAAACTCCTATGTGTCTCAGCTGAGGGCTGGAGGTCTTACCCACCTCGCATATTGTCTCTCAGAGAAGCCCGAGGGTGATGGCAAGGACAGGGGGTACTGACTGAGACGCAAGATGGGATAAGAGGATGAAGGCATTTCTGTGATTGCCCAGAGACAGCAAGACCAGGAAGGGACTACGGTTGCTGTGCACAGGACGCATGGGGCGGCTCTCTTCCTTGCGGCTGGCAAGACATGGGCTTTGCTCTAGTATACCGATCTGTATAACTTGTCATCCACACTCAGATACTTGGTGAAGGGGGGCACTATTTATAACAGGGGTAAACTGGGACCATCCCTGGCAAAACGGGACACGTGTCACTCTGCTTCGCTTGCTACCTTGCAAACCGATGTGAGAAGACCAGCACATTACAGGTGAGTTTCATCGTGAAACTTTGCTATCCCTCCGCGTATCGGGAGAACCCTGCTACTGAGAGCGTGACCTTGCGGGGTGCAGCCAGGAGAACCCAGCAACACATATCAGGCCCTTAACTATTGACTGCCCTTTTTTTTTTTTTTTCCTTCTTCTTAATCCTTTAAGGCTTGATGCCTTATCTTGATATGGGATCATTTCTTCTACATCTACCAAGTTTTACAGATTTGCCTTCTGAAATCTATGAGGCTTTTGTGAGCTTCCTCTTTTAATAAAATGAGGGATAATTAAGTAGCCTGTTGTGTACAGCTGCAGCCTGCCCTCTCGGTGAGATTCGCATATATTTCTGGGAACACACGTACATATATAGATAGAATATTTACTTACCTTGGAGTTATTTACTTGTCTTCAGAATACCGATGGTAAAAATGTGTTTCTATCATTGGATAACTAGAACTTCCTTAGTGCTGCCTGAGAACCTGAAGTTTCTATTTCTATCTATTTTTAAAATTTTTAAATTTAAAAAATTTTTAAATTTTAAAATTTTTAAAATTTTTAAAATTCATTTTAAATTTTGAAAAATAATACACAAATATGGTATTCGAAAAGATTCAAATAGAGAAGAGGCAGTGGGTAAAATGTGAAAAATTCTCCTTTATAGAACCCATCCTCCAATAGGCTCTCATTTCCACCCACCCCACTCCACCCTCGCAATATAATAATTTAGAGTTTATCACTACCATTCTTTTTCTAACTATGTATAATCTATAGCTTAGTGTGCAAAAAAAAAAAAATCTAATAACATTTTTTGAAAGTGCCTCCAGGAGCTCCGGGTGGCTCAGTCGGTTAAGGGTCCGACTTCGGCTCAGGTCATGATCTCGCAGTTTGTGAGTTCGAGCCCCGCATCAGGCTTTGTGCTGACAGCTCAGAGCCTGGAGCCTGCTTCTCATTCTGTGTCTCCTCTCTCTGCCTCTCCAATGCTCACGCTCTGTGTCTCTCAGTCTCTCAAAAATAAATAAACATTAAGAAATTAAAGAAAAAGAAAATGCCTCTTTTTATACAAATTCTATAGTCTATGAAGAGAGGGGTGCCAGAGTGGCTCAGTCAGTCAGTTAAGCATCTCACCCTTGATTTTGGCTGATGTCGTGATCTTCTGGTTCATGAGTTCGAGCCCCTCATTGGGCTCTGCACGGACAGTGTGGAGCCTGCTTGGGATTCTCTGTGTCCCTCTCTCTCTGCCTTTCTCACTTTCTCTCTCTCTCTCTCTCTGTCTCTGTCTCTCTGTCAAAAAATAAATAAATGAACTTAAAAAAAAGAATATACAGTAAAACCTTGGTTTGCGAGCATAAATTCATTCCAGAAACATGCTTGTAATCCAAAGCACTTGTATATCAAAGTGAATTTCCCCGTAAGAAATAATGGAAACTTAGAAGATTCGTTCCACAACCCAAAAATATTCATATAAAAATGATTATGATACTGTAGTATAATATAAAATAATAAAGAAAATACAAAATATAAAGAAAAATAAACAAATTAACCAGCACTTACCTTTGAAAACCTTCGTGGCTGGTGTGAGGGAAACAAGAGAGAGGAGGGTTATTGTGCAGGACGACTTTCACTATCACTAATGGAATCACTGCTGTCTGTTGACTCAATGGAATCTTTCTTTTCATGCAACTTTAACAAGGAACGTATCCAATGACCTAGAATGAAGCAAAGCATCCCTAAGCTTACTCTTGTGTGGAAAAGCAAACGACTGTCCATAGGTGCTCTGAAGTGACAAAAAATACACTAGTGCCTGTTGTGGGCACCTTCCAACATTTGGAAGAATCACTGATTTCTGCTAAACACCATGGCCTGAGGCCGAGCATCCCAGCATGAGAGACGATCACCCACAATCCCATGGCGACAGAGAGAGAAGAACCATCAGCTCAGTGTGATCATGTGACATTCGGCGTCACGGACTGCTCGTAATGCAAGACATCACTCGTTTATCAAGTTAGAATTTATGAGAAATGTTTGCTCATTTTGCAGAACCCTTGCAGGACAAGTTACTCGCAGTCCAAGGTTTTACTGTAGTCTATGTCTGCACGATACTGCAAAATTGCTTCTCTGAGCTCTCAGCTTCGCTTTGGCTCATGTGTTGAACGTGGCTTTTGACCTGCTAAAGTTGTCTCCGGGTCACTTTTGGAATGAAGGAAAGGGCCCGGGGTTTCAGCATCTGACCTGGGTTTGCATCCCAACAGGATCACCATGATTTGGGCAGACTGTGTAGTGTTTGTCCCTTCCCTGGCTTCAAAGGCCAGGAGCCTGAAGCCATGCTACCTGGGTTCAAATCCCCACTTCGCCACGCCCTCGGCGGTTAGCTTTCGAAAAGCCACTTGACCTCTCAGTGTTTTAGTCTCCTCATTTGTGAAATGGGGATAATGACAGTATTTACCTCTTAGCGTTGTTGTAAGGACTAAATAAGTTAACTCGCTCCCTGATACACAAACAGTGAGTGCTCAGTTAACATCAGCTATTATTTATTACACTCCTAGGCATATAGAATTCCGTTATGAGTCTACATGCAGGTAATAAATAGTCTGCCTGAAGAACACAGATGAGGGCAATCAAATCATTACAAGCTAAGAAGACAGTGACAGTCTTAAAGATCCTTGCAGAAGATGTTATCTCCAAGGTCTGCACAAAATTCTGCTCTGACTCAAAATACAGTCTCCTCAACCCCACCTACTGTCTTATTCGCTACCCCATAGATTCATGCTTTAAACTGCAGAGTTGCCCTCATCCCTAACTCTTTCTTTCTGGTCCCACTGGCCCCACCTGGTCAAGGCCACGTGACCTCACACCCCTGCCACTGTCTTTCCTGCATTCTTCGCCTGGCAGTGAGGGGAGGTCCCCTTGTCATTTGGAGCACAAAACATCCACAGAGGAAACTTCACCCTTATCAACTCCCCTGCTGATTACACTGACATCCAAAATCCTTTGTCAGGGTTATTGTCAAACCCTTCCCTCAAGCTAGCCTCCTCACCAGCCTTAAACGTGTCTTTCATAATCTCTCCTTTGAGCCAACTCATTCAAGTTTCTAACAGATGAGAAAGCTGAGTGTTGGTGAAGATAAATGATATGCAAGCTCACCCAACCGGGATGGAGAGCTCGTGAACATAGAGTCCACTCTTGGTGTTGGGAACTGCCTTTTCGCAGCTTCCGTTAGCCTAAGCTACACATTTCCGGGTCTGTCCTCTGCTCCCACTCTCACCCCTATGCTCTCTAGCACATCAATAGGTGAAAATAAAATGTGAGTGGATCCACCCCAGGGTTGCAAACCATAATCACCAGAGCACAGACACCTGGGGCCCTCTAGAGCCTGGAATCAGCATTTCTGCAGATACATGGTTTAGAAGGTATTCTAATAAACCTGGTTAGAACTCTGCCCAGGGACCAAGTCCAGTTGGGTCAATGGCTCCCTATCTGGCCAGTGTTAACCTGGCTTTGTTGAATTGCATTTCTTCCTTCTGTTTTTCTAGAATCCTGACCATAGAACCACAGCTGTATGCTCACAGGAAATTTAAGTATTTTAAAAGCACAGAGTTGTGGTGCATTTGGAGGTTTTCGGGTCGGGCCATAACCAGACTTCCCAGTCCTAAATAAAGGCGTCCACTGCTTCTGGCTCCATCACTTAATTTCTGCACATTGGCTGATTTCCGGAGCTTAACTCCCTGACAGTCAGGAGGAAGGAGGCCAAAGGAAACCTTTTAATTTATAGTAAGCAGAAATCAGTTTTATGTGGGGTTTTTTTTTTTTTAGCTCATTTAAAATGCCAAGGCTCACTTGAAACAATAAACTCTTGTACAGTTTTCCCTTATAAGAAATTTCCCAGGTTATTTACCAAAACCCTAGAAAAATACATTGTTGTTAATATACCACAATTCCCACGAGAAAGAAATATTTACAAAATTTGCTTTGGGCAGTGATGCTACGAGAATATTAAAAAGTATTGACTTTATCACCGAGCGAATCCTTTCTCAATTTTTTTTTATTAACATCACAATAGGTTTGAAAAGCTAGAGCAGTAGGAGAAAACACCTTTGTTTTAAACAAGAACTACCTTTCTCAGCAAGAATAGAATTAGTAGCGTGGAAAATCAGGTTCATTTCAGTTTCACTAACAATATCTGAAATGAAATAACGTTACAAATCTCCCCTCCAACCTTGTAGTTAGACACCTAGAGTATTTATTTATTTCCCCTCCAGAGAAAATAAGGGTGGATGTTACCTTTAAACTACATACGCATTTAATTAATGCATGCAAGGAAAATGGTTCTGGCTGCATTTAAATTAAGGCCCGAGCATGTAGAATTTAAGGGATCTGACCTTAAAAATGAAGAAAATATTATTGTAATTACTCCATTTGCTAAAAACAAATGATGTGGCATTTGAATTTAAGACTTCTATCAAAAGCAGCTGAGGGTCTAATCAGTTCACACCTTTCCATTTTAATGGAGTTGGGGTTGAGCCATTGCATTTACAATTATCCAGGCTGACTTCATCCCTTTGAAATGACTTAAAAAGATTAGCATTCATGGATTATTTATTAGCTCCTCGTGAATGTATTTCCAAGAATGGAAACAACATATTGCATCAAAGTCTAGTTCCCAAGTTTAACTCTTTTAATTAACAGCACGACTACACGGTGTTGTAAAAGGCGTCTGAAGTCACAGGACATTTTGTCAGGCTTTTTGCTCCACGTGTGTCTTTAGGAGCAGTCTTTGTTCCTCGCAAGCTCGGAGAGAAGGCCAATCCCAGTCCTGGCGGCCGTCCGTGATGCCCTGTAAACACCGCGGTGCAGAAAGCAGGCTGCTTGGAGAGGCAGCAGCTCGGGGCCTGCCATAGCTATCGCTGATAGGGAGTGCCTGTCTCGGGCTCAGCAGAGAACTCGGTGACACGGTGGCACTGGCAGTTTAACCCAAACACACTTTCTGCCTAGATAACGAAAATGTCACCCACGAGTCCCTGACAGCAATCCCAAAGGAGCGCCAGGTTTGAGGCGGTGCTGGCCGCACGCGGCCTATCTGCCATCTGAAGGCCTTCATCGTCTGCTTGGCTGAGGGGCTCACCTCCGAGTGGGCAGAAAACAGTCCACACACGCTGTGACAGACCTCCTCCGCAGGCAGGCTCAGGACAGCAAACCCTGCAGGCCAAGCCAGGCCCTCTAGTTAAAGCTGACAAATGTATTGGAGGCGGGCTTTCTGAGGGTCCTAAGGTTCTTCAAAGAGAAAGCGGAATGAGAGAAAAATCAACTGTTCTGGAGGGCTGGATCCTACAAGAATCTCCCCTGGAAAAGCAGGGGAGATGAAAGCAACGAAAGAGGGACAGTCATGGCAAGCCTGGGATTTGTCTGAGGAAATCCTGATTCTTGGTGGCGGTTTGACCTGCGTATGCCTTACATGTAGGGGCTGTGACTGAATGTATTTTGCTATGTTTTTTTTTCTTTTACCTAATGATAGAACTGATAGATATAACCTTGTGCTGTCCTTCTAGAAAATCTGATATTGCAAAATTTACAAACTGTACAAATGATGGCTGGTTCCTTGCTTTGCAAATCTTGTTTTAAAGAACCCTTCTGGAAAGTTCCATTGGTACGGTGACACCCCTGTGACAGCCAAACTATAATTTGACTTATGAAAAGTTTATTTACGCAAAGAGGCATCTCTAACATACAAAATAGGACCCATCTGTAACTTTTCCCCCGGAGACCACATTGGAGACATCCAATAGAACAGCACCATCATATAATATATGTATCCTGTCTTGGTGAAAAAACATCTGAGAACAATGTTAAAGCAAATTTAAATTTAAATGAAAATTTGCCTTTACTGAGATAAAAATAGATCCACAGAATTTAAAATACAGAACTGAGATAACAGGGTCACAAAAATTATAATTCTTATTATAATTGTAATTTTTACTTACTAAGTGCAAGGAATAAAAATCGGAATGACCACAAAGAAGGCTTGAGGATAAGAATCGCTATTTGGGAGAAAATCAGAACCAACCCAGAACTCATGAGAAAAATGTCCTAGCTGGCTTGATTTGTTTATTTGCTCATGGAGAGTTCAGCGATCCTGTCATGCATTCATTCACTTCGTCACGCATTCATTCATTTATTCATTGCCATTCATTCATTCATTCCCTTCCAGGGTTCACTGTGAGTAGACGCTGTGTCTGGGAATACACAAACGTAGGAAGTATGGGCTCTGCCCTCAAAGCGCTTCTACTCTAATGAGAGAGAAAAAACAGGTCCACATAGAGCTATTCTACAAAGCAGGATATGACAAATGCACAAGGCAAGTGTCCTGAGGTGTGGCATCCTACTGGGAGGTATTACTTGAGCTGACTTTGGGCAGTAGGGAGTGAGTGGCGACAAGGAAAATCCCAAGGACGCTTTGGTAGAGAAAGTCCAGTGAAGCCTGTGAAAGGATCTGTATCTATGAGTGTGGAACAAGAGAGAAGGGCTTCTGTGTCTGCCTGCTTTGCCGAGTGAGAAAATGACTCAACTCTCCTCCCGGTTTCTGCTGACTCTCCGTCCTTGGGCAAGACATCTATGGGCTTTGGGCTATTTTCATAAAATGTACTTACTCTGACAAGTTGCGTTCTGGACAGAATTTCAATATATATCATTATAGAGAAAAATGATAAGTGTAGAAATATCAGAAGAAAAAAATTAGAAAATATCACCTGTAATTCTGATACTCACTATTAATATTGTGCGAGGTGTTCCTCTAGGCTTCTGTTTATGTATCTATCTCTGTGTATTTTTTTTTATTGTAAAAACCATATAACATTGCATTTATCATCTTAACCATTTTTAGGTGTGCAGTTCGTATATGCACATCAACAGATCTGTAGAACTTTCTCATCTTACAAAGCTGAAACTCTATGCCCACGGAACTCTAATTTCCACTTGCCCTTCCTTGCCTCCCCCCAGCCCTTTGTACTTTCTGCTTCTCTGATTTTTGACTACTCTGGATACTTCACATGAATGGAATCACACAGCCTTTGTCCTTCTGCGTCTGGCTTCTTTTGCCTAGCATGTTTTCAAGGTTCATCCGTGTTGTAGCATGTGACAAGAGTTCCTTCCTTTTTTAAGGCTGCACAGTATTTCGCTAGACGTGTATGCTACATTTTCTGTATTCATCTGTCGGTGGGTATCTGGGTTGCTTCCAGCTCTGGCCTATTGTGAATAATGCCTGGAACATGGATGTACAAATCTCTCTTCGAGATCCTGCTTTCAATTCTTTTGGGTATACACCTAGAAGTGGGATGGTTGGATCATACGGTAGTTTTATTTTCAATGTTTTGAGGAACCGCCATACTGTTTTCCCTAGCGGCATTCCCACCAACAGAGCTCGAGTGTTCTAATTTCTCCACATCCTTGCCAATGCTTATTTTCTGTTCTTTTGATAGCGGCCATCTTAATGGGTGTGAGGTGATATCTCCTGGTGGCTTGGGTTTGCTTTTCTCTAACCTAGAATGATTCCTATAGTGGAAGAGGAAGTATCATTGGCAGGGAGAACCAGGCTTTGGAGCCAAAATTTGGGATTGGAGTCCTTGCCATAGCTTTGATGTTGGCTCATGTTCAACACAGCCTCACCACCATCTCACTTCTCTCGGCCATGCAATCGAAGACTAATAACCACCCTACCTCTCTTTTCCACGTTACCACTAAGGAGCTTCGAGTTCATCTTTAAGGATAACAAAGCTATTAACTTTGTTCCAAAGAGCCATTCATGTGTAAACACAAGGTACTATGGGCAACTTGTCAAGATCTCCTTAAGGTCTCCAGAACAAGGCAGGACCCTGAAGTGTCATCATAGTAAACATTATCAGCGATTCACGCCAAATCCTACGGTGACATCGATCTTAAAATCTAAACTACACTGAACCGAGCACTTATCACTTTATCTACACTGTGAGTCCGACCATATGTCTCTGCTATTCCCCCTTCAACGACTGGAAACAAATTCAGAGTTTTGAGTTTCAACTGTTTCCTTCTTGAAGCTGCTAAGACAATAACGGATTAAATAAGATGAACCAAGCAGCCATACTTCTTGTAAAGTTATCCCCAGAGATAAATGTACAATGTTGTTTCGGAGGCTGTGGTGGTGTCTGCAGTGTAACTAAGGTTGACAGACTGCCTGCATGTGGGTGGCTGTCTCCCTTCCAGCTGTGACCAACTGAATTATATCACCTGTCCCGTTTGATGTATTAGGATATGCCCAAGCTCAAGATGCATGTTGCTGCAATAGGGAAATTAATGTCCACCACTGGAGGCAATTAATAATGATTAGGAGCAAAACAGCGGGGTTAAATCTGTGCATTTAACAGAGTGTTCATACACTTTTATACTATATTTCAGTCTTGTTGCTCAAAGGGGAAAAAAAAAACCCTTTTGGGGGACTAGAACAATCTTATCTTAATTAACATGTAAGCCTATATGAAATGTCAAAGTCGCTTCAATGAGACATGTTTATTCATTATTTACTTAATCCTTGCTTCCTGGGGTTAGAAAAAAAAAATACTGCACAAACAGTAGTAGACTAAGGAGAGAAGTGTTCAGACTCACTTGAGTATTTAGTTGAACTCCTGGACTTTTTGAACAGCTGCATTTGACTCATTGATGGGGGTGAGGAATTCTCACCTCTTTTATTTTATGATCCCGCAGTTAATATACTTAAAAAAAAAAAAGGCAGCAAATTGGCACACCATAGATTTGCAATGGTTGGTTTAGTGCAACTCTATAAAATCTGCATGTAAAATACTTAGCGGTGGGTAACGGTAACTGATTTCCTTTTGGTGACTAACGCGTGGATATAAATTTCAATATTAGAAATTTAAACTGAACAAGGGATTTTGCCTGAAAAATGCAGAAAACATTGAAAGCAAGTTAGGTATAAATCTATAAGACAGAGGAGCCTAAACAGTATTGATGTATTTGAACACGCATGCACCTCTGACTAGGCATTTATGTCACCATGTATTAGTGGAAAGCATACACAACACAAATATTCATTGATCAGATATTTTATTAGGAAATTTCATTAAATAGATTAAAATGTAATTGGCCACCAGCTGGACTTTATAGCTCCAAGAAGATTATATATTTAAGTGATACTGCAATTCTTATTAATTAAAAACTATGAGATAGAGGTCTTAGAAAACTTTAAAGCCCTATTTTATTTTAATGGAATCTACAAGTAGAGACTCCAAAATGATTCCTTCGTCATGAACTCGCAATGGTGACCTTGGTATCATTGAAGTTCTGTCTGCAACCTGAGCTCATGAGGCAGTCCAAGTCTCATGGGGATGGCTCCTCCTTGAATTCTTCCTTCAGTTGTGTCCCCAAGAGTATGTCAGCCTGCATGATCTCAAAAGAGACTCAATTAAAATGAAAAAATTCACTCAGTCATCAGTCTTTTGGCTAACTTAACCCAGATATCCAGATAGTGGATGTAACTAAATATTTGATTGAATTTTAACAGCAGATGCAAATACGTGGCACCATTTTTTTCCGGGTGGACATTTAACATCCTGTGATTCAATGTCTACCCAGTAGTTTAGTTTCAACCATTCATTTATTTGTTTATTAAATAGCCTTCGTGTCCTGACTGCTGTTATTTGTCTATTTGCCTCAAAATCTCACCAGGGCTGAGCATGGTTAAGTTTCGAGACCGGATAAGCCTGCTCATTTTTTCAACGAGCTGCATCACTTTGACTACGTTATTTTTTTATTACTTTCAGGAATTTGTTCATTCATCGGGTATTTTTTGAGTACTAGCTGTATGTAAAGCACTCTGCTGGACGGTCAATCAGACATAGCAAACAAAACCACAAGGAGACCTCTCTGAAACTTACCAGCATTGGCTAAGTGTGGACTTTGTGCTGAGCATTCTCCATTCATGGAGAGTAAAACGATAGAGTAGGCATTATTCCTATTTACATTTGGACATTGAGCCTTGGGGAGATGACTCTGACCTGTCCAAGGTCACACGGTGGTGATAGTAGAGTTGGGATTCCAACCTTGGCCTTCTGTTCTCAGGGTCCTGGGGTCTTGCCTTCACACAACAGCAGTCTCTTAAGGAACCAGCTGACCCAATAGTAGATCAAGGGGTTATGTTCATGCAGCTCTTCTCTGCCAAAGATCAGTTTCTCAGTCAGTAATTCCTGGAAAGTCACAAATTAATTGAGTCTTCCCCAATTGTCAGATAATGCTGGTGTTTAAGGTGCAGCTGCTCCACCGTGTCACCACAAGTAGAAGACAGTGCTTGACCTCCACAGTGGCCCTAGCCTCTCCCCTTAACCCACTGCTCTCACTTCTCAGCTTCCCATTGGGTCCTCAGCTTCCCGAACAGTCATGGCCTCTTCGCTGTTGGCAACAGGTTGGGCAATTCTTTTACAGCTTGAGGAATTTGAGCTGTCCACTCGGCTCGCTGTTCTGCCCTCTTCCCTAGTTCTGGTGCCTCCTGGAGGCATGGATGCCAGTCATCACACACCAGCCTAGCTCTAGCGAAGCCACCTGATGTGGCAGCTTCCTGCCCCTCTGCCCTTCCCCACCTTGCCAAAGAGGAAGGAATGGGTAACCCAAGAAGAGAAATGCACTAGTTCTTACACTTGGGGTGCATCACAATCTTCTGGGGACCTACTAAAAACATAGGTAACCGAACTCTTCTCCGAGCCTCCAAAATCTGTACAAGTGTGTTTTAGCACATTTCCCAGGCGATGAAGATGTATACCAAAACAAAATGAGATCCTAGATGAATGTGCATAGCACAGAGCCTGGCTACCTTAGAGTTGCCACTCAGTGGTATATTATCTATTGCTGCATGACAAATTACTTCAAAACCTGGCAGCTGGAACAAGAAACATTTATTACCTCACACTTCCTGTGTGTCAGAAAGCCAAGAGTGGCCTAGTTGTATGCCTTTACCTCAAGGTCTCTCGTGAGGTGCCCTCAAGGACTACGGTTGGCCAAAGAATTTCAAGACTCAACTTGTGCGAAAGGCTTTGCTTCCAAGCTCATTCATGGTTGTCAGCTGGCCTCAGATCCTTGCAGGCTATTGCACAGAAGGCACCACAACATCATGTGGATCTCTCCATAGGGCCAACCACAATATGGCAGCTTACTTTCACCAGGGTGAGTATTGAAAAAGAGAGAGAACTCAAGACAGAAGTCATAGTCTTCCTAATATTCAGAGTAACATCTTATCAATGCTGTCATATTCCATTTTTTGGAAGAGAGTCCATACTTAAGGTAGTACACAAAGCCATGAATGCTAGAAGGCAGGGGTTATTGGGGGCCATCTTAAAGCCTACCCACCAAAGGTGGCCAGTTTCTCTTCAGTTTGGGGAGTTAGAGCCAGTCAGTGGGACTCACCAGTGGAAATATTTTTCAGAGTTATTGGAGAGAAGATGTCAACCAGTAATCTGGAGTACTGGTATCAGTTACATCCTATATACATTAGTTACAGTGGCCTTGGCATCATCAGTTCATCCATCCATGCATCCATCCAATCAAATAATCACTTATTGTTCACGGTCTTTTGTGCTAGGTACTGCTCTGGACACTGGAGGCACAACAGTGAAAAACTTAGGTACAGAGCCCACCTTCAGTGGATTCAACAGTTTATTTGAAGGTGTAAACAAGGAAACAGGCAGCCACATGAGGAGACAGAAGCTCTGACACACCCTGCTAGAGTGTGATGGCAGTCCACTGTAGAGGCTGTCTGCTCAAGTTCATGAGCTGGTCAGGGAAGGCTTCCAGGAGGAGGTGACACTTAGGCTGAGACACGAGAACAAGAAAAGTTTTGTCAAGTGGAGAGCAGTCTATGCAGGAATGAGAGCAATGAGAGAAGCATGAATTTTTCCAGATTTCAGGTGGAGGTCAGAGTAAGTCTTCCTCAAGTGAGGTAAGTGAAGGTAAGGATAGGCCCCTAGGGTAATAACATTTCCAAAAGTATAATGGAACTTGAATAAGGCAAACAGGCCAAAAAAGAAGCTTATTTTTCATCTCCTTAGTCTCTTAACTAGAAAGTTTACTCAATTTCCATTGAGTGTGATCATTAATATATTTTAATTCAATATACTATTTTTATCTTATTTTGTGATCCTGGTAGAATTTCTTAAGGATAATTTGGGTTATCATGTGCTAATCAGAAGTTCTTATCAGCAATTTAATGTCTTTGATTAATAAAAGTGGGAATGAGAATTAATTAATTAACGCAGTTTGCTTTTCCTCAATTCCTTTAACTATTTTATATTTTGTTTTATCTTACCATAAGGCTCTGCCTCTGTAAGTGGTCTTAAAACCTCAGTGATCTGGGGCAGGATATAAATAAACACATACATAAAATTCTTACTACATATATTAATAATCACCCTCAGGGGAAATGGGCTAAACTTTCTAGTTAAGAGACTAAGGCCATCAAATCAGGGTTGAATTAAAAGAGAACATACAACAGCATCAAAAAAAAAACAACAACCAAAAACCAAAACCACAGGTTGTGTTTATAATTAATTTCCATAAAATATAAGAAAATGGAAACTTGAAAACAAAAGAAAGAAAAAAATATGATAGGTATATCATTGTGAGATGGGTTTGAGTGCAAGTAACAGAAAACTCCAAATGACAGTGGCTTAAACAAGACAGAAATTTATTTTTTCTGTGTCTGTGGCACTCCCTCCTGTCAGAAACTTAGACTTTTTTGATCCCATGGTTCCATATTGCGCTGATTTAAGCAGTAGGTCCAAGATGATAGTATCTGCATTCCAAGACGGAGGATGAAGGAAGGATGGAGAAGACATGGAATATCCTATGTTACATCTTAAGGTAGATTCTTGGAAGCTGCCAAACAACCCATTTGTTTTTATCTCATTGACCAGATCTTAGTCATATGGCCACACCTAGCTGCAAGGGAGCCTGGGGAATGTAGTCTTTACTCAGACGACCAAGTCTCCAGCTAAAAGTGTGAGAAAGGAAGAATCATATCACGAAAGACAGAGTTGCAGGAACCACCCTGTCACAACAGGCACACAGTAACCAAAAGAAAACTAGCATAAAATAATATCAGATAAAACAGACTGACCTTAGGTGAAAGGCATTACTGTCGATAATGAACATCAGTACATATTTTTTAAAAGATTTCACTAGGAACTTGTACGTACTTAGCGATGAATCTTCAACACGTGTAAAACAAGAATTGACAGATTCTAAGAAGAAATGACAAATAGGCCATCACTGAGGGAGACATTCAGTGGTTGATAAATCAAGCAGAGAAAAAAAAAAGTCACAGAAAATTGGACATCACAAGATTATTCTGATGGATATACATAAATAGTATTTCTAACAATGCGAGAATAGAGATTATTTTCAAGCACACAGAAAACAATGATGCAAGTTGGCCATATTATAAGCCAAAATCAAGCATTGACAAATTTCAGATAATTGGTATGTGTCATTTACTGACATTTACTGACAACAATGAAATTAAATTTTAACTAGGTTACAAAAAGATGACTTCTAAAAGCCCACTTGTTTTGAACATTTAAAGCATATGTTTTAAAGGACCCATGGTTACTCATGGTTCGTGGTGAAAATGAGAAGATGCTTAATATGAAAAATTAATAAGAAAAATATTATCAACGAAATTTGTGGAATGAAGACCTAGTATCTAGAATATATAAAGAACTCTCAAATCACAACAGCAAAAATCAAAACTAATCGATTAGAACATGGGCAAATGACATGAAGAGGTATGTTACTGAAAAAGATATGCAGATGGAAAATAAGCACATGAAAACGTGTTTAACATCATTAATCTAGGGAAATGCACATTAAAACTACGATGAGATATCACTCCTATAAGAACAGCTAAAAAAAAAAAAATAGTGACAACACCAAATACTGGTAAGGATGCAGAGAAACTCGATCACTCATACGTTGCCGGTAGGAATGTAAAATGTACAACCACTCTGAAAAACAGTTTGGCAATTTCTTAAAAAACCAAACATGCAACTATCACATAACCCAACAATTGCACTCCTGGGGACTTATCCCGGAGAAATGAAAACTTATGTTCACAGCAGCTTCATTGGTAATAGCCAAAAACTGGAAACAAACGAAGTATCTTTTTTTCCCCAATTTTTTAAAAAGTTTATTTTTGAGAGGGAGCATGCGAGCAGGGAAGGGTCAGAGAGAAAGGGGCACTGTCAGTGCAGAGCCCAATGCGGGGAGCAAACTCACGAACTGTGAGATCACCATCTGAGCTGAAATCAAGTCAGGCGCTCAACCAACTGAGCCACCTAGGCGCCCCCAAATATCTTCCATTGGGTGAATGGTGGAATATATTGTGGTACATCCATACAATGGAATAGTATTCAGCAATAAAAAAGAACATGTTTTGATTATTGGTACATCCAATAGTCTAGATACATCTTCAGAGAATTATGATAAGTGAAAAAAGCCAATTCCCAAAAGTTACATACTGTGTGATTCCATTTACATAACATTCTTCAGAGAACAGAGTTAAACACATGAACAAGAGATTAGTTGTTGCCAGGAGTTGAGGAGGGGATGGGCGCAGGAAGGAAACTAGAGTGGCCATGGGAAGGGCGACACGAGTGGCCCCTGCAGTGATGGAAATGTTCTGTGCCTTGGCTGTGTCAATGCTGATATCCTGGTTGTGATCTCATGCTCTAGTTTTGTAAGCTGTTACCACCAGGGAAACTGGACAAAGGATACAGGTGCTCTCGCTGTATTATTTCTTACAGCTGCATGTGACTCCATAACCATCTCAAAATAAAAGTTTTAATTTTTTTTAGATCTTGTGGGATGCAGCGAAAGTGGTACTTTCACAGAGACCAACACGTACTAAAAAGAAGAAAGGCTTAAAATTAATGATATAATCAATTAGAAAAAGGACAGCACAATGAACTCAAAGTAGAAGAAAGGAAGTATTAAAGGACGGAAGTTGATGAAATAAGAATGACAAAAATACTGCGGGGAGGGCTGACCAAGCTGAAAAGTGATTCTCCACAAAGACTAACAATGCGGACAAACCTCTGGCAAGGTTCATCTCGAAAAGAGAGAGGTGCCAATTGCCAATGTCAAGGAGAAAAAGGAACAAGCTATAGGTGCAGCAGACTCTAAGAATATTTCAGACAATTCTTTACTGATACGTTTGGAAATATAGATAAAGTGGACACATTTCTAGAAAAATATAATTGACCAAAGTACTTTTTTTTTTAATGTTTATTTATTTTTGAGAGGGAGAGAGACAGGGTGTGAGCAGGGGAGGGGCAAAGAGAGAGGGAGACACAGAATCTGAAGCAGGCTCCAGGCTCTGAGCTGTCAGCACAGAGCCCGACGCGGGGCTCGAACTCACAAACCGTGAGATCATGACCTGAGCCGAAGTCAGATGCTTAACCGACTGAGCCACCCAGGCGCCCCCAGAGTACTTTTGATAAAGGAGGAAATCTAGTTGAATAACCATTAAAATATTTTCACATGGAAAACTCCAGGTCTACCAAACTTACAAGACATAAGTCATATGTGATTGTTATGTTACACAAGCTTTTCTCAAAACATTAAAAACAAAGAAAAGAAGGAAGGAAGGAAGGAAGGAAGAAGGAAATGGACACCTGGGTGGCTTATTCAGTTGGGGGACTCTTGATTTCTGCTCAGGTCGTGATCTCACGATTGTGGGATTGAGCCCCTCTTCAGACTCCAAGCTGCACTTAGAGCCTACTTGAGATCCTCTCTCCTTCCCCCCAGATCTCTGTCTCTCTCTCTCTCTCTCTCTCTCTCTCTCAAAAAAAAAAAAAAGAAAGAAAGAAAGAAAGAAAGAAAGAAGGAAAGACTTTAAGTAATTTATTGAGGCTGGTATAATCTTGATATCAAATCTAGATAAAGACAGATCATGTGCTCTAAATACTAAATAAAATAAAAGTAAAACAAATTTTTTTTAACAAATAGATCAAGCAGAGTTTACTCCAGAAATTCACCATTGGTTCAATATTAGGAAAAATTCTCACTTTAATTTACCACATCAAGAAATTAAACAAGAAAAACTACATGCACATCGTAATAGGTATGGAATTCAGTAAAATTCTAAAATTTGCTCATCATAAGGATCCTATAAAAATTATTGCATGCCAGCTACAGATGACATGTGTAAGGATGCTCATAGAAGCAAAGACTGGAAAGAACCCAGATGGCCATAAACAAGAGATTGGATGAACACACTGTGGAAATTTGCAGCAAGGAATACAGCAGCAAAAGCGCATCAATTATGGGCACGACAAAGCAAGGGTGAGTCTCACGGACGTAATGTTGAACAAAAAGAGAAAATGGAGGCAAATCTAAAAATACATGCTTTCAGGGATATAGAGAAAACTTTAGGTGAAACAGAGAGTGATTAACACAAAACACACAACAGTATTACCTCAGGGCAGTCGGGGAAGAGGCACCTTTGAAGGTGGCTTCTTTTGAAAACCAGACTAAAAGGGAAGTACAAGGAAGAGCACATAATGTTCTTTGGGCTTTTCCTACTTATTTTCGGTCTCACATTTGTGGGCCAGCATTATTTCTATCTATAACAGCTACTATTTAATCCATCATTTTAGTGGGCACTTACTATGTGCCAGGCGGTAGGCAAAATATATCATAGGCATTAGCTCGGCTTCCTTCTCCCTCATGAGGCACCTTCTGCAATTACTCTCCTTTTCCAGATGTGGGAACTGGTCACATGATTAGGATCGACTAGAACCAGGGTTGGGATCCGAAGCTGTTGGTCCACATGCTACATCGCCTATGAGTTCAGAAAATAGAACTGCCACTTTTTTTTAGAGAGAGAGAGAGAGAGGAAGAGAGAGAGAGAGAGAGCAGGAAAGGGGCAGGGAAAGAGGGAGAGAGAGAATCCCAAGCAGGCTCGAAGCACAGCGTGGAGCTCAACGCAGGGATCGATCTCACAACCATGAGATCATGACCTGAGCCGAAATCAAGAACTGGATACTTAACCACCCTGGCTGAGCCACCCTGGCTCCCCTAGAACTGCCACTTTTAAGGACTTGATTTGGGTAAAGCAAATGGCACTTGAAATACTATCCAATGCTCAGGAATGGGGATGTTAGCCCTTTTCTAGGGGACAGCAAATTCAATGCAGTAGAAAAACCACTTTATACCAAGCTTTTACTGAGTGTAGTATCACCTTTGATTGGCCCAGATGTGCATCGGCATTCGTGGAAGGTCATGGAGAGCTGTAACTCTATGCACTGCTGTATTTCTTTAAAATTACCCCCAAAGAAGCTACGGGTATGTCTGTTTTGTTTACAGTCTCACACTAGCCTAAATCAACCATAACTAAAACTGTTCTCAGAGTTCCAAAGTAACCTCTTACTAACATGATCTGTAATTCTGATTAATTTCTATTGCTCTCAGCGGGTGTGAGTTCCCATGTTTTCTTCCTGAACAGGAGCCGAACTGCTCATTTGTTTGAGGTGCTCTTCTGAGAGAGGAAGAGCTTGGGCATCTAGACTCAGGTTAGTTTCCTTTTGCTCTTGTTATTATAACAACAAATGGGTAAATAAATGGATTACCTTTGCAGGTACCTAGCCTAATTCATTTCAGCCCATTTTCTCAAATTCAGTGCAGAGTAGACTGAGCTGAGGGCTCGGTGGCTTTGGATTTGTCCTCATGATAAGGATGGCTGTCATCTATTCTGCACCTACCATGGTCAGGGTCTGGAGATGCTCCATATTCAGCATTTCATTAATAACGTATTAATTACGTTACATAATTAATAACGTATTAATAACGTATTAATTACGTTACATAATTAACGTATTAATAACGTTCCTTCATCTGTGCCGAAGACGAAGAACTTGGGACTCTGCGAAGTGAGTCACGTTGATCAAGGCCACAAAGTTAGAAAGGAGCGAGCTGGGATTTGAACCCAAATCAGGCAAAGAGCTTCTCCTCTCACTTACAAGCTGCCTAGATGGGGATGGTCTTTTTGATTGGTTGAGACTAACAAGTCGACTAAAAGAACATCACACCCTAGTTTTGAGTTTTGGATCTCTCTTCTGTGTGCCCTCTCTCCACGATATGGGAAACAAAGAGTTGATCTCATTCCAACACAAACACATTTCTGACCCTGAAGGCAAGGTGGTGTTTCTGTCTTTCATTATCACTGGTAAAGAAAAAAAGAATTGCTACTAACTTGGAGGAAGTCTGTAATTCAAAGTTGATATATGCTAAATGTGAAATGGTTACTTTAAGTCTATTTAATGTTTTCATTTGAAAGATGATGGAGGCATGGGATCATTTCAATATCTTCGTGGTATCATCAGCTCTATAGCCGGACAAATAAATAGATAGACTTATAATATCACCATTCAAATGATTAAAAAGAAATAAAATGATGCCAGATGTTTATTTGGAATAACCCACAGAACACATTGAAAACAATTCCTATTTCTGCAACTGGAAATTGGAATTGATCATTACTGGGCATTAAATGCGCGTATGTTTTTCTGAAGTTCCTAAATCTATTTAATTTCTATGTTGACAGAGATATTAGACAGCTGTTTCAAAATCTGTCTCTCTTTCCTGAGCTATGCATAAGAAATCTTTATGTTAAACCACGAAATGTCAATGAGAGCTCTTCAGTGTACTAATCAGCCTGCGAGTGGAATGTGTGTGGCTGGAAGCAATAACCTTAACTTACATTCTCAATAGTCTTGATTGCCCCACATGCACCCCCTGAAGACATGGCTGTTGAAGGCACCAACTCCAAAGTGCAGCCTGCGTTGCCAGCTCTGACGATTAGAGTCAGGGACAATGAGTTAGCAGACGAGATGTGTTCTCCGCAAATGGCTCGGTCAGTGACTCCCTGCGTACCCCAGGGGACCGGTCCTGAAGCCTCCGCCTCTCTTACCCTATGGCCACCTCAGTCCCATCCACCCTCCTCCAGGGGGCCTACCATGGGCACCAGATACAAGAAAGAGGAGAGCCAGCTTCGTTCCTCAGAGTTCTTTAAGGGCAGGCTGGTGGGTGAACTCGATAATTGACATCATTCCAACATCACTTAGCTTGTTTGAAAACATTTCACAGCCCAAACAAAATCTCATACACAATCGTGCTCTTTGTAGTAGTGTCATTTGTGAAAACAAAAAGTATTAAGTTGAGATGTCTTCGAATAAGGAAACGGTTACATGAATTATGCTAAAATAGTTACGAGAATTACGCTAAATTCACACAGTGGATTATAGCAGACCCACTGAAAACAGTTTACCACAATCAGAAGGTCAAAAAAAAAAAAAAGAACCCCCCCCCCCCTCTATTCATGAGCTTGGTGAATCTTCCAAAACAAAGTTTAGTCTTTTGTCTCTTAAGATTAGAATTCTGACTTTGTCAGCACACCCAGAGGTGATCTGTTTCTCGGGAATGGACACGCTAACCATATTTTTGACATGGAGGCATTAAAGCAGAATGCCAATATATCATTTCAAATTCAGAAATCTGTTACATGCCCTGAAATACTTGGATGGGCAAAATAGATGGGCACAATCAGCATATTCTACTCCTAGAAATAAGCTACATGGGAAATAATCTCCTGTTCGCCACAGTCATTTACCTGCCACCGTTGTCTGAGTGTTTATAGTGTGCCAGGTACTCTACCAAAGACTTATCAGTATCTCATTTAATGAGATCATGTTTGCAAAGCACTTAGCACGTGCCTCCCCCCACGCTAAGTGCTCCATATTTGTTAGCTGCTGTTGTTTCTATTGCCACTTTTCCTTCTCGACTTATCACGATATCCAGTTGACATTCTCCCCTTTCTGCAAATCAGAAAATGAAGACAAAGGAATTCAGTCGCTGCCCAAGCTAGCTGGTAAGTGGCAGAATCACAATGAGAAATACAATTGTCAGAGGAGCTGGAACACCCAGTCACCAAGGTCTTTGGCAGAGCCCTGGGGAAGCACAGTCAGAAGGTTGTGCTGTGAGTATAGAATCACAACAAAGGGAGTTAGAAGAATTAAACCTTTAGTAGCATCAGGCCAAAACAACTTGATATGTTCACCTCCTGGTAGGATGATCCGGCATTTGAGACCCACTGGCTGAGACTTGCTTTCCCCTGAATAAGAAAGAGAAGCTAATATTTACTGAGAATTGGTGTGACAGCCTTCATTTAATTTTCATCAAAACATCATGAAGCAGGGGCGCCTGGGTGGCGCAGTCGGTTAAGCCTCCGACTTCAGCCAGGTCACGATCTTGCGGTCTGTGAGTTCGAGCCCCGCATCGGGCTCTGGGCTGATGGCTCAGAGCCTGGAGCCTGTTTCCGATTCTGTGTCTCCCTCTCTCTCTGCCCCTCCCCCATTCATGCTCTGTCTCTCTCTGTCCCAAAAATAAATAAATGTTGAAAAAAAAATTAAAAAAAAAAAACATCATGAAGCAGTTAGGGAACATTCCCCAAGATGCCACCGCTGATATGCTGTAGAGCCTGGACTCCAACTCTGGACCATCCCACTCCAAAGCCCAGTCTTTAACCCTGAACTCTGTCACCTACCAACACAGAGACGTAGGTGTGGCTAGTCCCGTTTTTCAGAGGAGGAAACTGACGAACAACTTAAATCACATGCCCCCAAGGCATTTGGTCTGTGACTAAATGACAGAGAAGAAATACGAAGTTTGTTTGAGTACAAATTACATTGTATTAGCTTGCTCAGGTCGCCATAATAAAATGCCACACAGCCTGGATGGCTTAAACAACAGGAATGTATTTTCTTACAGTTCTGGAGGCTAGAAGTCCAAGATCAAGATGTCAGCAGGTGTGGCTCCTCCTGAGACCTCTTTCTTTGGCTTGCAGGTGGCCACCTCTTTGCTGTGTCTTCACATGGTCATTCCTCTACTGTGTCTCTCTCCATGTGGTCCAAATTTCCTCTTAAAAAAATTTTTTTTTCCAACGTTTATTTATTTTTGGGACACAGAGAGACAGAGCATGAACGGGGGAGGGGCAGAGAGAGAGGGAGACACAGAATCGGAAACAGGCTCCAGGCTCCGAGCCATCAGCCCAGAGCCCGACACGGGGCTCGAACTCACGGACCGCGAGATCGTGACCTGGCTGAAGTCGGACGCTTAACCGACTGCGCCACCCAGGCGCCCCAAATTTCCTCTTTTTTATAAGGACACATTCATACTAGATTAGGGCCAACCTTAAGCACCTCATTTTAACTTAATCACACCTTTAAAGACCTTTTCTCTGAATATGATCACCTACAATGGGCACGAGGGGTTAGGACTTCAACATACGAATTTTGGGAGGACAGAATTCAATCCATAGCATGCATCTTCTCAACCCGGAAACAATACTGCTGCCCATAAAGGGATTGTTTCATATTTTTGATAGTTTTTAAAAATGCCATTTTCAGGCCATATAGTCATGCTGGAAAACTGTTTTCTTATTTCTGATGATGAACCGGAGGATAGCCTGCTTGCTGTTAGCTCCTTTGTTCGTTCATTCATTTAGAAATAGAATGCCAATTGTCAAAAGGGAAAACGATTAACTAGAACTCATGGAATTTCAAAATGACTCACCAAATCCTCTTGCTTGGGGCACTCTATAACATGTATTTCGCTATCCAACCAGAGCTTAAATCAAATAGCGAAATTATTGAAATCAAGGCAGTAGGAAGAATATCCAGAAGTATAAACCCCTGCAAGGAACTTAAAATTTAGTTGAGGAGACAAAAGCATAAATATATGAGACATTAATGACAACTCATGACAGTAATACAAGTAATGCCACAAGGCAAAATAGGATGAATTGTAGAATATAGAAGCCAGAAAGTAGATGCTGTGAATACAGAGAAAGGCCAGTGACTGAGAAGGGTGATCCAGGAAGGTTTCCTGGAAGAAGAGGAAGTTATCATGTTGAGTAAGTCAGAAGCAAATTCCCTCGGAAGCATCCCTTGGGGATATTAGCACCCAACTCTCCGCTTCTCACAGGTGCTGTGAGATTCAACACATGTTCAACGAAGCCATGTACCTGGGCGCGGCTGACAGGAGATGGGAACCCGAAGAGGGAGGAAATGACTGGATAAGTGTTGGGCAGAGCCTGCAGGGGACGGGGAAAAGAAATTCCCAGAACACCCGCAGTGGCCAGAATGAATCTGCACGAATTTGGAAATTCAGAGCAAGAAACACCTTTCCCCTGGTTTGGCTCAGAGGCACTACGGTGGCATTTAGGGCAAGTCAGCCGGAAAGGGAAGCAAGACACAGCTGCAGTTCAGATTGTGATGATGAAGAGATGCGCAGGAATCCAAGGTCAGAGAAAAGGCCCGAACTGGCTGCTTGCCTCTTTCACCTTCCAGGAGAGCTAGAAGAGAAGAGGACTGAAAAGATTCCTGGAAGCTTCTGTGCAAGGTAGAGGAAAATAAGAGAGACAGCATATGGTATGAATGCTCCTTACCGGGGAGGAACAGGTGCCCAGCCAGCCAGCCCTCCGGCTGTTGGCTGAAATGGAACCCAGGACCACGTTCGCAAGTCATTTAGTCCTTGAGCTTCATCAGCAGATACATTGGCTTTGTTCTGGAGGCCAGCAAAAAGAAAAAAAACATGTGTCAGGAAAGTTGGAGGAACTTTCTTGCTATTTCGCTTAGCAGACCAAGGTCAAGTACACGATTCATTCTCTTCAAGAAGGAAGTAGTGTGACAGGGAGGGCGGCAGATGGTGACGAATTGCAGGGAGCTACCTGGGGTGTAGCACTTAATGTGCTCTGGAGTCGGGCTACGTGGGTTCAAACCCCTGTCCTCCACTGACCAGCTGGGTGACGTTGAGCAAGTTAATGGAATCTCCCTGTGCCTCAGTTTCCTCATCTGTAAAATGGGATTAATAACGAAGCCTATCTCATGGGGTTATTTCAAGGATTAATTAAGAGAACATATGTCTGATATTTAGGCAACACTGAAGAACCGTTAGCATGAATATTAGTACATGTGAGAGTGGCGGGACATTCTGGGAGTGTGAATGGGGCGTGGTTGGGGGGGGGTGAATTAGAGCAGATGCAAAGAGAGCACAGGGAGAATTTAAAGAGAGAAAAGATGATGGCTCCTAAGGTCATGAACAGACAAATCAGATTGCTAACCAAACACAAACAAACAAAAACACTCCAAACAAAACAAAAACAAAACAAAGTATCTCGATGCAACGCCTAACAGGAAAAATGTTTCAGGCATGGAAGAAGTGGATTTAGGAGAAGCCGTATTTGACTTTTGGCCTCTGGGAGACTGTCACCAGGATGAGGAGGTGGCCCGAGCCTGGCAACATCCAGAGCCTTGAGGAGAGGCAGGACCAAGTGTTTCCTGGTCCAGGGAAGGTGGCTGAGGAGTGAGTGAAGTCAAAGGTGAAGGCAAAATTTTGAGGAAGGCATGGGAGAGAAGAAGGGAAAATGGTTGCAGAGGTGCTAAGCAAAGAGCGAATGGTGAGAGCACTTTGGGAGAGGACATCAACAGAGAAAGGGAGAAGGCGTTGAGATGAGGCCAGCGTTGCTGGGAAGGGCAGGTGGCTTGCCTTAGAAGACACAGCACCTTGGCTTGAAGTCCGTGGACAAGTCGCCTGGCCTCGTCAATAAAGTGGGGATCACAGAGCTATCCTCAACACCTCACAGGATTGTTGCTGTGTGGGATAAATACATGTATACGAAAATTTTTTGTCGATGCCACGGAATCTCTCCATTAATAAGATTTGCACTTGACAAATGTCCGTTTTCCCTTGTAAAATGTCAGAGATGCTTAGGCAAAACCCCAAGGTTATTTAGTCATCAGATAATACACCAACGACAGAAATTAATTTTACAGGTACTGTGAAAACCCCCGCTTTGTTGGTCACTACACGCAATGCAGCGATCAGGGGTGAGTCTGTGGAAAACCGTGATGACTGCGGGCAGTGATAGAGGTTGAGTCGTGAAGCTTCCTCCACACGTGTCCGTAATTAGCTTATGTCACCACAGGGGCTGTGAACAGAAGCCCCTATACATCACACGGGCCATGAGATAACAAGGCCAATGGTGGGCACTTCATTCCCCCAGTGTAAAAGGGAGGAGTGCATGGCAAATCGGTTTGTGAATGTACTCAATACCGTCTCCATACAGTATGGTTTTCACTGAGAATGGGTCTGCTCAGAGGCTGGCTCGCTGTGGCTGTGCCTGGCTGGCTGTGACCCAAGAGCTGGGATCAGGGAGTCTTTCCAATGCCTCCTCCAAGATGGTGGAAGGGATGGCTTTGCGGGGGCAATGAGGTTGCAAAAGAAGACGGAGAAGGTGTCCTATTCTCTGACCTTGGGCTGAAATCCATGATAACTTGTCTCCAAGAAGAATTTCGGTTTCTAAGAGGGTTTGGCTTAGCCTCCTTTCACATTTACAGTAAAGATCCGGGATGAACTCAAAAGGCTCACACAGCCGGGAATTACACAGAGACCAGAAAGGTATGGATCACGCAGGGGAGGCCTCCCTGCCTCACTCTGTAGATCTGGTGCTGGGCCGCTGTCCTTCTCCTTGGCTTGCTGTGGGCTGCTTTGCGGGGCTCAGCAACAGGCGGGCCACCGCCATTCCCGTGGTGCTAGAAATACTCCTCAATGTTAAAATCAGGGCGTGTATACACAAGGAATACCATTCAGGCTTAAAAAGGAAAAACATTCTGACACGTCCCACATCACAGACGGACCTGAATACATTACATACTACGTGAAATGAACCCGACACACAAGAACATACACTGTATAACTCTACTTAGGTAAGGTGCCTCAAGCAGTCACATTCGTAGTGACAGGAAGTAGGGCAGAAGTTGCAAGGGGCCTGGGGAGGGGTGATAAAGAGCTGATGATCAATGGGTAGAGTTTCTGTTTGGGGAGATGAAAAATTTCTGGAGACGGTGGTGGTTGCACAACACTGTGAATGGACTTCATGCTGCTGAATTGTACATGTAGAAATCGCTAAAATGACAAAATTTATGTTATGTATATTTACCCGCAATTTTTTAAAGTGTGGTTTCAAAACTAAAAACAAACAAACAAACAAACAAACAAACAAAAAAACCCAGGGGCACCTGGGTGGCTCAGTCGGTTAAGCGTCCGACTTCAACTCAGGTCACGATCTCGCGGTCCGTGAGTTCGAGCCCCACATCGGGCTCTGGGCTGATGGCTCAGAGCCTGGAGCCTGCTTCCGATTCTGTGTCTCCCTCTCTCTCTGCCCCTCCCCCATTCATGCTCTGTCTCTCTCTGTCTCAAAAATAAATAAACGTTAAAACAAAACAAACAAAAAAACCCCAAACAATAAAAATTAGAGGGGCCTCCACATGTCATAAGGAACTCGCTCTGATAAACCCGACGCATAGACATTGCCAATGTGTTGTTCCATGATGCTTCAATTTACATCTCCTCTCCGATATATGAGATTTTTCACAATTCCCGAATATACGAGAAGGTTGGGACAAGTCAAGAATAAACATTTTTGGATGGGTTGTGCTTTTGCATTTGGACACATAAAAGCACATTCTGCAGAGGTTGGTGGGCTCTTCCAATATTTTAAGCAATTTACAGGTAGTGTTACGTACTTGGTTAAAATCCTTCTAATGTGTGCGATAATCATTTTAGCTGCTAGAGCATAATGTGAGTTCAGACATACAGTTATACTAAAATCTTTCCCACTCGCCTACCTCTCGCACAGATTACGGAGGGAATGTGTTATAGACAATAAAATCTAAGGGGGAAAAATTGCCATCCTGTTTCACCTCTGCCGTTAAACCCAACGATGGCGGCCATTGCCGTGTAAAAGGAAAACCAACAAGTTTACAGTTCCTCATTTCCCATGGTAAACAGATTGCTTATTTTAATTTTGAAAATAAAGCGATGGAGGCTATGTAGGTCTGTAAATAAGAGTGTGCATCTCAATTTTCTGCAAATGCTTAAGTGGTTTACATCTGTTTCCTCCCAGTTGTATTTCTCAAACATGAATTTCCATTTTAAAAAGAGTCGTAAAATCACTACTGTTTCTCTGTGGATCTATTAGCAATAAAATAGCCTACAGAGGTTTGCACAGCCATGGAAAATGTACAGTGATAATAGGTTGTCCTGCTGTTACATGGCTTATGCAAACTTTACATTTATCACGGCAGAACCATCTATCCGCGGGGTTGTAGCACAGCAAACAACAGAATAAAAAAGACCAGGAGAAGGAAGATGAGACGGAAATCTCTATGTACACATCATTAATCAGACAAGATGAATTCTCAAACTTGGAAGCGTGTTTCCTCAAAGCCAACTGCGAGAAGGAGCAGGAGGGAGAGAATGTGTCGGGAATGTGTCACAATCTGCAATGGACAATCTTCTGTAAAAATTATCTGCAACAATAGAAGCATTAGCTTCTCTCGTTGGCATGTTGTGTAGTTCACGTCTCTTGTACTTTTTTTTTTTTTTTTAAGAGCCAAGCCAGATCATCTATTGAAAACTTTTAGTACAGGGGCGCCTGGGTGGCTCAGTCGGTTGAGCGTCTGACTTCAGCTCAGGTCATGATCCTGCGGTTCGTGAGTTCGAGCCCCGCGTCGGGCTCTGTGCTGACATCTCAGAGCCCGGAGCCTGCTTCGGATTCTCTGTCTCCCTCTCTCTCTGCCCCTCCCCCGCTCATGCTCTGTCTCTCTCTCTCTCTCTCTGCCAAAAATAAATAAAACATTTTTTAAAAAATTTTTAAAAAAAGAAAACTTTTAGTACAGCAGACAATGCAATTATTCTTTCACTATTTTAAGGAAAAGGCCTCAAAATAACCCATTGCTTTCTCACACACCAGTTCTCCCTAACCCTCCTCCACCTTCCCTGCCCTGTCTAGAAAGCAGATGGGCGACACAGGGCACTTTATTCGGCCCCTGAAATTCTGTCCCGTAAGTGAGACTGAGACGTTCAGACCCCTCTGATCCCACTTTGTAGCCCAGTGAAATGCTACCACATACCAAGAAGGTGTTTGTTTTTCTAAACCTAAATTAATTCACTAAGGTCTGGCATGATGGCAGGAAGCAGGTTTCAAAATGGTTCCATCCTAAACAGGACACGCATTCGTGAGGTGTGCCCCGTGCCTCATCTGGAAGCCCCGGGTGTTTCTCAGTCTTCGGAGTTGCCCTGTTTCCCTGAAATAGAAAAGAAATCAATAAAATGTGCCGATGGAGTTTAGCCTGTTTGGCGTCTCAAAGCCTGTTCTGTTCGGTGGGGTCTTTTTTCCTTTTTTAAAAGGGTTTGTTTTCTTCTATTAATGTGATAGAGGCATTCGAGACATATTCTTGAGACTTTAAGAGGGAAGATGGAAAGGACACCTTTCAATTAACCTTTTGGTGAGTGACCACTTACCATACTCATTGCCGGAAGTCCCACCGTGCAGGAAACGACCAGGGTGGGGATGGGTGGAAGGAACCCCCGTAAGAGAGGGAAGTGAGAGGTGGGGGGCACAGCTCGTATGCCCAACAGCCCGATAGTTGCTGCCACTCCTGTGCTATGCTTCTTTTATTCAGGGTGAAGCCTGTTCTTTTTAATCAATTCATATCCATCAATACCTGGAAGGAGGGGGGTGGGGCTTTTAGGTAGATGTCCCGAAATCATCAGGTCATTTCAAACAATTGAGTGGGAAAAAAAGCCAACTACCAGCGTCAACCCATCCGTAAATCAGGCAACTGGTTATTGAGACACGATCATTTTTTACCTTGGTTCGACAGCATCTACACATCACCTAAGTGTACCATTGTGTGTCCGTGGGGGTGGGTATTTATTTGCAATCTAGATCTGATGTTCTTATACTGAGTTGCGCCATGATCTCCCAGGAAGCGGTGAAGCAGCCTCTGACTACTGAAGCTGAACTTCAGGAGTCTCTGAATCTGAACTTGAATTGCACTGCTCTCCAGTCGATCCTCACTTTGTACTGTCAGTCATCTTTCCCTGGAGGCTTTGTCTTACCTCCTCTATCGTTAGTTCTCTGTGGGCAGAAGTCTGATACTTCTCATAATAGAGTCCCCTAGGTCTGCCAAAGCTTGTATGGTGACTGTATAACCACAGAGGTTGTCCCTGCCCTGTGTGGTGTAGACGAAGCAGAGATGCAGTGTGAAGTCTCAATAAAGACCACCTGCCCCACATCCGCTCCTGATACCTTGGAGAGGAATTGGATGCACAGTGGTCAGCAGTGGTGTCCGGAATAGTCTCCAGATTTGGTGGGGAGCTGGAGGTGGGCCATATTGGCTACTCTTCCATAAACAGAGACCCAGAGTTCATTAACAACACCGCCACCTCTCAACGACTGTTTTTAGGTTGAATTGAGACCCAGAATTCCTTGGCAATTCTGGGAGGCATCCATTAGACCCCTTTGGGTGGTTCCACAGTGGCTGCCGGTGTCCATTTCTCCTGGATCTCTTTGGTGACCCCTCCTGGGAAATCCTGGGAAAACAGTGCTTCAGATAATGTCCTGGGTCCTGCAGATCATTGACAACTGGATCAAGGCCGGATAATAGCAGCAGTGCCAGTAGTAACAGGAATTGCTGTAGCTATTTGGAGCCTTCTATGGGCCAGGTGGCACGAACTAAGACCCAGACACCAAGGCACCAGTCCTAAGTTTCAGAATTGGGGATACAATTCCATGCCTTCAGGGCCGTGCTTCTTCTCCAGTCCTAGCGTCTTCATGGTGTCCTATGTTTGCTGAGTGGAAAGCAATCGTTTTTTGCTTCCAGCCGTAAGAGTGAAGAGCCCATGCACGGGGCGCTCCTGTCGGGCTCCTCCTGAGTACTTTTCACTCTGGTTCTCACATCCCCACGCCTCTCCTCCTTCCGCACTTCCCCATCCCCCTATACATCTTTTACACAGCAGGACAGGGTAATTCGCTGCATGCTAGGCAGTAACTACATAGTAATAACAATAATTCTTGGTACTTAGAGCTCCTCATCCGAGGATGTCACCCAAGCTTAAAGAAATTTAAATATATCTGCTCACAGCCGCGTGGTGGGGGTGGTCTGGGTCTCGTTTGCAGGCCTGGCGACGTGCACACATAGAAGAAGAAGGAAACACCCGGTCCTTCCTAATGAAGCCTTCCTTACAGACGCAGGGCTAAAAAAAGGGAACCAGAGAGGGGATGGGCCAGACAAACCATCAGGGCCTCTTGTTTCTCTGAAGTTCCCTTGCGTTTGGAGCTTGGCAAGTGCACCAGACTCTGGTTTTGAGGCATCCTGTGCACCTGCTGAGAAAGGGCTGTTCACTTGCTGAGCCTTTATCACGAAATTAGCCACCAGTGTGAGTATTCTTCCAGAAATTGTCCCCAAGGCAAACACCACTGGGCTATGGCTGGGTCTGATGACTGTTCCCTGTCCTTATCTACCTGCAGTCCCCTTTCCATCTGCCCCCCGGGGGGCGGTGTCTTATTCCTGTTCTGAGGGCAAATTCACCCACTGGCTTCCCTGGCAACATCCGAGCCCAAGGCCCGGGGCAGCCTTCCCCCCAAGCGCAGCCTGGGAGGCGGTGGGGGTGGGGGGGGGTCTCTTAGCTAAGAGTCAAAGGTCCCAGAACCTCATTTCCTACTCCCACCTTCTAGCTGCCCCTTCCTTGGCGGAGTTGAGCCTCTGGGCTTGCTTCTCACCTACCTGGCCCTGTAGGTCGTACCACTCTGCTTGTTTAATCTAAAGTCTGCCCCTTTTAGGGGCGCCCGGATGGCTCAGTCGGTTAAGCGCCCGACTTCAGCTCAGGTCATGATCTCACGGTTCGTGGGTTCAATCCCCATGTCGGGCTCTGTGCTGACAGCTCAGAGCCTGGAGCCTGCTTCGGATTCTGTGTCTCCCTCTCTCGCTGCCCCTCCCCCCGCCCCGAAAAATAAATAAACACTAAAATAAATACATAAAGTCTGCCCCTTTTGACCACACTGATCTGTCAGCACCCGTACCCCGATATGACACAGGGGAGAGGTGGATCTTTGGAAATTAAGTTCACCGGCTGGGGAAACACTCTTGTATCTTGGATGAAAAGGGTCTGGTTTTCAGACACGCTGCAGGAGAGGATCATCTTGGAGCACAGAGCACATGTCTGCTTCCCTGACCACACCAACACTGTCGAAGGATGTCCCCCTTCCATGCAAATGACCGCTGTGGACGCAGAAAGATTTGTGGAGGAGTAGCCGGCATGGACAGGCATTGTCCTCACTCTCAGGGAGCATGTCGTCAGAGAGGGAAGACACGACACCAGCACGCACAGATACAATGACATCTCGATTTTCGGGTATGCTCCAAATCTTGATTCCAGGCATGTACCAAGCTCTGAGACCAAAAGGTGGTTCTCCCCTCAGACTCAGTCACGGTGAGAAATCCAGAAGAAAGAGGAGCAATTTAGTCCAGGTAGATGAGAAGCATTTCCACAGTAAAATCATTGGAGCTTTTCCTTCTGACTCAAAGCAAATCCATTTGTCAAATACACCATAAATATACATTTGCACTATTTATTACCTCTGCCTATAAAAGAAAATTGTATTAGGTGATTGTGCTGAAAATGTGTCAAAAATATAATTTGCATCTCTTTTATGTGGGTGTTTTTGTGTGTCTTTGCTATATTTCAATTTGCTAATATACATATATATCTCTGTAGAGACATATATAAATGCTGTTTAGTTCTTCTGATCTTTGTTTTTATTTTCTTGGTATAAAAATTTCAATATAATTTGTGATTCTAAAAATATTGCTTTCGAAAAATACGGTATGGAGTCTTCATTCCCTTAATTCCCATAATCCACTGCAATAAAACATTTACTAAAAGTATATTAAAGAGAATGTCCTGAAGGATTTGCTTCTCTTTGACAAACTGTCACTGGAGGATTGGGCAGAGTGCTTTCTGTGTTGTCCTGAATTTCCTAGAAGCTATCTCCCTTCAGTTAGGCAGATTTCCCCAAGCTTTCCCTTCACCCCCTAGATGGGTAGACTCATCTCCCCTCTTAGCGACTCTACAAACCACAGGGAACTGGGGTTTCAGCTATTAGAAGCTCAGGCTTTACTCTGCAGGTGTCATGCATTTGGAAAGGACGTATGTTCGCCTGCATTGTTTTTATTCACAGCCTCTGAAAGCGTCTTCACGGTTTCAGAAAAGACTTCTGCAATTACGTCTCCTGCCGGTTCCCCTCAACCATCCTGGAAAGCAGGTCAACACCCCCTTATGTTAGGGAACAAGGGATAAAGCCCAAGGGGAGATGATGTTGCTTTAGGGTCACACAGAAAATCATTAAAAGATTAAGACTCGGGTCTCCCAAGTCTCAAATGTTCTGCTTTGCTGTTAAAAATGTCACCTTAGCTTCTTTTCCTCATCTACAAGCCACATCCACATCATTTCTCCAGAACGAGACAACAGCTAGGGCCAAGAGAGGCCACTGTCCCTTCTGTCCTGTTCTGAACTCTGGAAAGAGATCCTCTGTCAGAGTGCCCCTGGGAACTTGGCCCCACAGAGTGGCTAGGCAGACAGAGGCTGCTAAGGACTGAACCACGTTGTCACTGTCGCCTACCCCCACCCTGCATCTCATTTATATGTTGAAGTCCTAACCCCCAATGTGACTGTATCCGGAGATAGGGCTTTTAGGAGGTAACAAAGGTTAATTGGGGTCATAAAGATGGGGTATCATCTGATAGGACTGGTGGTCTTAAGAGGAGAGAGAGACATATCTTTCTCTATGTGCACACACTGAGGCAAGGCCATGTGAGGACACAGTGAGAGGGTAAGCCAGGAAGAGAGCTCTCACCCGTAACCGACCCTGCCAGACCTTGACCTAGGACTTCCAGCCCCCAGAACTATGAGAAATAAACGTCTGCTGCTTAAGCCATCCTATGTCTGATATTTTGTCATGGCAACCCAATCAGACAGAGACCCTAAGGCTTGATTTTCAATTCATCTCTTGGGGTCTATGTGGCATAGGCAGGGCCTAGAGGCTGCTCAGAGTCTGGCTGGACCCAAAGTTTGCCAGAGAGGGTCCCCGGGGATAAGGTCACCCTATAGCAAGGGCTGCAGAATGGATCCCTGAGTCAGAGCTGGGGGCTGCAGCAGAGCCCCGACCCAGCAGAAGCACACGACTGGGAGCGTCACCAACCAGACCTCAGCCGCCACCGTCTACGGAACAAGCAGATCCCAGGTGAACACGTGAGGCTGAAGATCTCATGCCCAAGAATCTCTAATCTGCGCCCTGCTCGGTGTGACCTTGTTTTCTCCGCATATTCTAACACCCCCAGAGGGAAAGAAGGTGGTGCAGGAGGGGGGTTGATCTCTGAAAGATAAAATATTTTTAGCAAAAAGAGTCTTGACGTCCCCTAAAAGGACCGTTATGTCAGCTGGACTGTATGTAAACAGGACTGGGCAGTTCGTTTATTTTCCCCTCCTACTGCTGGGGACTCAGGAGGGAGGCCAGTTTAGTCACAGGCAAATAAAGGTGTAACCTAAGTTGTCATTGAACTTGAATTTGTGCCCCACTCCAGAGGAAACTGGAGAGTGTGCCTCTTCCCTGGGAGAGGTGGGGCTGGGGACGAGGCCAACTTCTGTCATGTTCCATGAAAGTGAGCATGTTGGGAGTTTGCACAAATGAGGCCTGCCCCGTCCCACCCTTTATTCTGACTCCCACGCGCTTACGATACGTAGGCTGTGCTGTGCTGTGGATACGTTAGACGAGATTTGCAGTAATTCTCATATATTTGTGTCTTCCCAGCTACGTTGTAAATTCTCCTGAGCAGAGACACAAAAGGGTGCCAAGCGCAGGCTTTCGATAAATATCGACCAACTAAGCAGCGATGTCACTGCCCCTCCCCGATGGGACCTGAGTGTGTCTGGAGATTTTGCAGCCTGTTTCACACTCCAAGCCGAGGACTCCTGGGCTGGGCACCAGTCCCGACGTTAGCTATGGGACCGTCAGCTTCCATTCTAGGACCCCAGAGCCCATGTCTGTAAAACAGCATGGGTTGAGCTAGGTCCCCATCAAGATTCCCTCGGAGGTCTCAGCTGTACGAGAGCGTGAGATCTCTTATTTCATCTTTTCTTGTCTTTCCAACCAAAGGGCCATCTTTATGTAGCTTATTTAGTGTCACTCGAACTCTGCAAAGAAGGTGCTATCATTGCTGTCACCATTTTGCTGACGAAGAAACTGAGACACAGGGTACAGCCTGCCCAAGGAAACAGGGCTAGCAAGGATCAGAACCGGATCAAATGCAGACAGAGGGTCCTACCTGAGCCACCACACGGTGCTGCCTCCAGCACTGGGAATTATTAGCCAGTAGGTTGGCTTTGGACCAGACAGGAACCTATACTTCCTGAGTTTGGAAGCCTCCAAAGAAGCTCCTAAGCCAAGACCCACTGTCACTCCTGCATGCTTTTTCCCTCCGCCCCCAAAGACTATTTTCTAACCTTGTCGTTTCACAAGCATTGATTGAATGCCTGCCATGTGCCGGGCTGTCTTGGGACTTGGACGGGGATCTGGAGTGAGGGCCATTAAAGGGGCAAGATCAGGGGACACTGTCTGCAGGTGGTCAGTTTCTAAGGCGTTTTTAAGGACTCATATTCAAATGTATCGTGCTCATTCCAGGACACCTAGTGCTATCATCTCATAGAATGATGGAGGAATTATGGGGCGCCTGGGTGGCTCAGTCGGTTGAGCGTCCAACTTCGGCTCAGGTCATGATCTCGCCGTCCGTGAGTTCGAGCCCTGCGTCGGGCTCTGTGCCGACCGCTCAGAGCCTGGAGCCTGTTTCGGATTCTGTGTCTCCCTCTCTCTCTGCCCCTCCCCCGCTCATGCTCTGTCTCTCTCTCTCTGTCAAAAATAAATAAACATTAAAAAAAATTAAAAAAAAAAAAGAATGCTGGAGGAATTCTCCATGGGGCTATTGGTTGAGTGAGCCCCAACAGAGCCCTGAGTGGGCCCATCTTACCCTGTGATTTATGATCTTTCTAATCTTTAACTGGTTTATTTGGCTTTTGTAAGGAGATGGTAGGAGAGAAGTGGGAATACCTTGTCCTATGGATGGATTTGCTTGTAATTCACTTCAGTTCCCTGCCATGAGAAAACTGTGCATTTCTTTTGAGCACCACGACTTTTTTTTAAAGTTTATTTATTTTGAGAGAGAGAGAGACTGTGTGTGTGTGCGTGTGAGTCGAGCAGGGACAGAGAGAAGGAAGAATGAATCCCAAGCAGGATCCGCACTGTCAGCAGAGCCCGATGTGGGGCTCAAACCCACGAACTGGGAGATCATGACCTGAGCCAAGAATAAGACTCTTAACCAACCGACCGAGCCACCTAGGCGCCCAGAGCACCGTGATTTCTTTCCACAAAACAATCATTCCTCAAATAGCTGATAGCACGAACTGGAACGAACAAACTGGAGGCAATGTCCTTTGCTGAGTTAACAACAATAATGTAGTTACTTTCTGAATAATTCCACGAGGGGCTTGCTTTCCATCCCGAAGAACGTTTCAGCAACGTGACCCTCCCCAGTGGACACCTACCACCCTGCCAAACAAGGGAGGACGGCTGGCTATCTTGCTTCTCAGACGGAATCCAGACTACTCTGGGCCCTTTAGGGGACCAAGGAGCTGCCCAGGTAACTGCACGATGCTTGTGGGCAGCATAGGGGTTTGAGACCCTGCTGAGGTTACTGTGGTCAGGGTGGAGCATAAACCCTTCTTCCCCAGGTGGACCCCACCTCCCCCTCAGGCCGTGTGTGTTTGCTGGGCCAGTGGCCACTAGTCCTGTAAACGCCAAGGGCAGAGGATGTGCTGGGGTGAGGAATGCCTTCTCAGCTGCTTCCTACACCCAGGGCAGAAGGATATGCTCAGAGGGACGTTGCAAAAGGAGCGAGGCTGGGAGGCTCTGGCAGGCTGGGAACTGGACACTGGAGAGCTCAGCACCTGTCGGTGAGTGTAGACCCCATGAAGGGCACTGGTGCGCACTGAGCGCACTTAAAGAGGACTGGCCCAAACTCCAGGAGGGTGTGGCCTCTCCTTTACAGCCTCTGTGGTGAGTGGGTAGGAAGAGAGAGCCCCCACAGGGAACTGAAGTTTACCCAGAGCAGTGTGGTCCAGCTAGACCATCTTAGGCCCCCCAGGTGAGAAACAATGGGTGGGGGCGGGGGTGAGGGAAGATCTGCAGCAAGAGGGGTTTGTGCCCACCAGGCCTCCAACCATAGCCAGAAGACAGTGCTGGCTGGGACAGAGAGGTGGTCGGCTCTCCTCTGAGGTTCCTTGGCAGAGCTCCAGTGGGAATGTCAGTCTGGAAGACATCTCCGGACTGTGTGACTTCCTTAAAGCTGGCTGAGGTGGTGGCCAGGAGCCAGCAGCCGACCCACCCCCTGTCTGGAAGGAGGCCATTTTGTCTGCCTGGTGCTATATCAGCCAGCCCACCCTCTGAGCCTGTGGCACTGAAGAAGGTTCCAGAGAACTTGCCTTCAGGTAATAGTTGACTCTCCAGCCAACATGCACTCTATGTGTCTCGAGGAGAAGCAGAAATGCTTCAGTCATCCACAAAACCGTGTCTTTTCCTTTTAGAATACAGCTGCATAGAGAGGGGGGGGGGGAAGACAAGACACCAAGTACAGAATAATGTCAAAGTAAGCAAGGCTCCCCCTCATTTTTCATATTGTTTCCTATTTTCAATAGCTACTGGGTGCCAGAGAGGAAAGGAACAACTTTAAAAAACAATTAGTGGGACATGTGGTGTTCATTCTTGGCTGGCACTATGCAGCCTCATCTGCTGGCGAATACTCTGCAGTCTTTCATGAAAAATGTTTTAGAACTAATGAGCTATATTTGCATTCCCCGTAGAATGGATTCGGAATTTTTCATCTACGCCACACCATGAAAAATGGATGTGTTTGGCACAGAAGTCATTTGAACATAAAGCCCGGCCTCAGTGGAAAGACAACCTTCAGAAAAACTTTTCAAGTAACTTAGCTCGTTCGTACTTGCTTCCACTGGGGAAGGTCAGGCTCGTGTGAAAGATGGAAATTTCCTGCACAAACCTAGATGCTGATGAGATTTGTTTTTGTAGATAATCTGCAGCAGTGAGATTTTTCATAATGTCACTGCAAAATAAATTAAAATGTTCATCTTCATATGGCTGGTTCCATTGCATTAAAATAAATGTTGCAAGCTCATTTAATTAGTATAGTTAGGAATGTCTCTTCCCTGCTTCACTGACTCTCCAAATCACAAGTTAATTTGTCAAAATCAGACCATTGTTTTTCCTTCATTCTTCATTACTAGAGACAGCCCCATTTAAATAAATGTTTATGCTACAGAGAGCAGAGCAGTGAACAACCCCAAATATTTTCATAAGCCAGTGCTGGAAAAGTTTAAAACACAGAAAGTGAAGATGTGGGGTTTTTTTTTCCCCCCTCCCTTCGTGGTTATTGGATATTTGACTGGCTGAAAAGGTACAAAATTGAGCAGTCTGCTGTAACTGATGACGCCCCGTCCGCCATTGCTCATGTTGGCGGGCTATGTCCTCTTGAAAGTAGTTTTCTTCTATGTTTTCAAAGACAAATGATGACAAAAGATACCCTCTCTATAAATTACCCTCATCAAATCATTCTCTTCACGAACCCTTGGTTAATCAATTAGTCGGTGATGGGGGAGGGTCTGAAATGGGGTTGGGGGGGGGGTCTGGTTTTCACAGCCTTTTGCTCACCGTTACTGGCTGTGAGCAACCAGGCGGCCCTGCTGAAAATGCAAGAGACAACCGAACTCCAGGGCTTCCTTCTTTCCTCCTTCACTTCCCAACCCTCCCAAGGCTCCAAGTAAAATCAGAAGTGTCGGTGACCACGGACAAAGCATGAATTCCTGGCAGTGAAAGGGTGTTGGGGTAAATGATGAAGAGCAGGTGGGGGGAAAGGGCTTCACATAATTGGCCGAGGTGTTATGTGTGTGGAGATCTTCTGGAAGGCATCCATCAGTAATGAATGAAAGAGCTTATCAGATCCTTATCAGTGCCCCACACTAGTGAGATGTTGCCTTCCTGCACGGGAGGGACCCTCCCGCTGGAACTCACCACAGTGCTCAGCTCTAGATTCAGCCCCAGGCATGGGAAGGTCAGCTTTCTTCCCTGAAGCGTTGTCCTTCACCGAGACAGAGTGACCCGAACCGCCTCTTCCATAAAGACACTAAAAGGTCAGACTTTTTCTTCTTACTGTATAGGGTTTTCTTGCCCCATTACCCATTTTCCTCTGCCACACATGCTTTGCGTGGCTTTTCTCCTCTGGATCAAATGGGTACAAGAAAATGGATGTGGCTCTTCAGAATTCTCCATATGTGCTGTGCTTAAAAGACTTTTCAAAGCTGTCCTCGGTCTGACTCTGATGAGATCTGGTCTGTAGAATCAAATTTTCTTTTTTTTTTTTCGCTTTCCTTCTTTTTTTTTTTTTTTTTTTTTTGCACACACTGGGACCAACTTTGCCCCGTTAATAAATTATTTCAGGAACAAGAGGACACGGTTACTATGCCTTGTACAATGTGCCTCCTCCTTGACTCTCAAAAATCAGAACTTTCTCGAGCCACCGCAGACTCAGGCTGGCAGGAAGCGGCAGCTTTCCCGGCCTGCCTCACTGACAGGTGGGAGTTGGCCGAGCAGGACACTCAGCATGCCTTCATTCATTTATTCATTGGAGACACATTTGTTGGCATGGAACTAGGCACTGCGTGTGGACAGCCAATCTTCTTTCGCACGTAGGAGCGTCACCTTATGACTCAACTAGGGCCATGCCCTGGAGCCTACTGTCCTACCCCTGAAGCACGCCTTATCTGCCATGATATAATTAACTGAAAACACCTCCTATGTCTCTGGTTGACTCTGGAGAGGCCTTTGTGAGACGGAAGAGCTAGCCGCGTACCTGAAAGACGAGTGAACTAGGGGCGGGTCAAGCATGTGGGGTTGGCAGCGGTCTAAAGGAAATGCAAAATTGTCACCCGGAGTCCTTGCCCTTTGGCTCAGCTCACGCTACACTGCATTTCTCGGTGAGTATGAGAAGGGAGGGCTCATCTGCACTTTGGACATTGAGAAGGCCGGAAGCAGAGGAATACTGACACGGAAGGGGAAACTAGAGAACAGGGGAAAGGTTCTCTTAGGAAAAAACATGCTGCCACATGACATCAGCCTGTTTCTCTGTCCCTAGATCGAAAGCCAGGCCGGAAGCACGGAGCCAGATCTGTCAGCCGTGGCCGACAGGACAGGCTGACTTCAGACAAACGCAGCTAAGCTCTGTGAGGCTGCTGCCACGGGGAGAGAAAGGCCTCCATTCAAATCCCGGGCTTCCCTGACCAGCCGTGACCTTGGGCCGATGACGCTTTCTGAGAGGCCTTTTCTCACACATAAAATCATCATCGTCATCATCATGTATCTTTTGCAGGGTTCCTGGGAAAATTAAATGAGACCCTACGTGTAAAAGTGATCCGGCACGTCTCAAGTGTTTGGCAAATGCTAGTTTGCTTCTGGGGGCTTCTAGAAGGATTAAGGTAGCAGAGGAGTGGGAGGTGGCTGGATCACAACGAGTGAGGGGTAAATAGAGTGTCCTTTGAGAAAAGTTAAGTTTTCACCTGGATTGGTGTTTTTTTTTTTTTAATTTTTTTTTAAAATTTTTTTTTTCAACGTTTATTTATTTTTGGGACAGAGAGAGACAGAGCATGAACGGGGGAGGGGCAGAGAGAGAGGGAGACACAGAATCGGAAACAGGCTCCAGGCTCCGAGCCATCAGCCCAGAGCCCGACGCGGGGCTCGAACTCACGGACCGCGAGATCGTGACCTGGCTGAAGTCGGACGCTTAACGACTGGGCCACCCAGGCGCCCCCCGGATTGGTTTTGAATGAAGTCTGGCTGCTAAACTATTCTTGAGTGGGATACTACTCTACGACGGAACCACATCCATCTCTGGTTTCTACGGGGCATAACACTCATAGCTTTTTTTTTTCCTGGAATGAACTTAGTGATCATCTGGTCCCGGCCCATTCACAACTTGCAAAAAGGTCAGATGCCTTCTGAGGTCATACCTAAGTTAGCAGCTCCCCTCCGCGCTACCTCTCACCTCCCTTCAGATGTGAGAGAGCCGTCTGTAGACCACCTGGGACTAAGGATGCCCATCCCCTCCCATCATTCCTGGTATCTTCCCCGGGCTTCCCCGCCATTGCTTACCCTTTCCTCCTTCCTTAACCCTCTCGAGTTTTACCATCTTCCTTTTTAAATGTGATGCTCGAAAGCAAATAAAATACACCAGATGCTTCTGACTATGGCAGAAAAAAAGAGGAACAGTGGCCTCATCATCTCCTGTGATTAAAGTAGTATGTTGGCAGTCACATCATGTTGCCCTTATAATCAACCGAAATCCTTGGGACTTATTTTTACACCCGAAGGGATGTCAGTCAGCCTCTCTCATCCTGTAGGTGTGTCATTAGTTATTTCTCTCGATAACAGAACCTTATGTTTATCACCATTAAATTCAGTGAGTTTGAGGCTATCGCTCCAGACCGTCAAGACCTTTTTGCGTCATAATTCTGTCATCTGCTGAATTAGTTTTACTTCCCCGTTCAGTGTCAGGCTGTTATCCTGCCAGTCACACATTTCTCCCTCTGGTCCTCAAGGATAACAGGATAGACCCTGTCAAAAGACTTGCTGAACTCGGATGCTTATTCCTCTGAGCTCCCTGTTCTCAGGACACCCAGGCTTACAGCAACACCGTCCCAAATTCTAGTGCCTCCTCAGGATGTACGTCCTTTCAAATACTGAGAGATCTGCTAGGAAGAGGTGGCCAATATAGTTGTTATTGAACGCTTTGCTGTTTGATCGGTTTACCCTTTACAATGACTTCCGAGGACTGGAACTAGGAAGGAGTCTACTATAGACGGAATATTTGTGTTTCCCCCAAATTCATATGCTGAAACTACGGCATTTAAAGGTGGGGCTTTGAGGAATTGATTAGATTGTGAGCAAAGAGCTCTTGTGAATAGAATTGGTTGGTCCCCTTATAAAGCCTCCTTTACCCCTTCTTCCCTTTGAGAGCACAGTGAGAAGACCACCCACCATCCGTCTACGGACTGGGAAGCAGACCCTCACTAGACACTGAATCTGCACGTCCCCTGATCTCGGACTTTGCAGCTTCCAGAACTGTGAGAAACAAATACTTGTTGTTTCCAAGCCACCCACTGGGTCTATGGTATTTTGGTGACGGTGGCCCAGACAACGACAAAGTCCTTGAGAGAAGGAAGGGACGCAAATAGAAATATCCAAGGTGACAGGAAATGGGCAAACATGGCCTACTTCACACTTTTCTATGCTCAGAAGGTTAAGCAGTTTAATGAATGATCATTAAAACGTAAGCAATCATGAGAGATTTTCTTTTTTAATTCAGTGTAGTCAGAAGTGAAAATGGGCATTGTGTTCTGCCCTTGAGATTAGTTCAGTCTTTGCTGCCTAGAATCTAAAGATTGTATATCATGCATATGCTTATTTATAAGTCTGCCAACTTTGCTTTTTATCCTTATTTTGAAGATGCCATGAGCAGAAGAGAAAGGTCCATTTATGTAAAGTTCAAAATCACCTATGGTGTTACAAGTGAGGAGAGTGGTTGCTTTTGGAGAGAAGGGCTGGCAGGGCGGTGGGGGGGTGGGGGGTGGCGCAGGGGCTGGTTTTTGACCTGCGTGGTGGTCACACAGGTGTCTTCACTCTGTGGACGTTTATCAAGCCACACGAGTGTGAACTGTTTACTTCTCTCTACATAAATGGTAAAGGGAAGCCAACTGGCAATGATCAGAATGCTTTCTGGAAGTCTCTTCTTTTTTTCTCACTGAGCACAGACAGCAAAAGAGCGTACAGTTTGATTCATCAAGTTTTTGCTTTCTGAGTGCCTTGTACCCACAAAGCATTTTGTTGGGGCTCTGGAGGTAGAAATGAAGCAGATACAGCTCCTGCCTACAAAGAATTTCCAGTCCAGTGAAGGATAAACATGTATGGGATGTCGCTGTACTCCAAGGAAAAGTGTCCTGAGGTCCCAAGAGGGATCAGGTGGCCGCTTTTTGTCAAAAGCCATTTAAACAGCATTCCATGGGGCGCCTGGGTGGCGCAGTCAGTTAAGCGTCCCACTTCAGCCAGGTCAGATCTCACGGTCCGTGAGTTCAAGCCCCGCGTCGGGCTCTGGGCTGACGGCTCAGAGCCTGGAGCCTGCTTCCGATTCTGGGTCTCCCTCTCTCTCTGCCCCTCCCCCGTTCACGCTCTGTCTCTCTCGGTCCCAAAAATAAATAAACGTTGAAAAAAAAAATTTTAAACAGCATTCCATATATTCAAGAACCACATGTAATCTTTAAATGTGAATTTGGATTTAGTAAACGACTTATTGTTTTACTACCCTACTCATATAATTAAGAGCTGCTTAGATTCTACTTTCCTCCCATTTTGTGGCCAGATCAAATTCATACATAATCAACAAGTGATGTGTGGTTGTTGTTACTGAAGGTATTAAAATAGCGTATACTTTATAGCATTTTTTTCAAAGGTCGAACTTTTTGAATATCCCAAACAGGACCAATACTCAAGGAATTAAGTATAAGGCAACTTTTGACAGGAATTTTAAATAAAAAACCATCCACTGATGAACAGATAAATAAAATGTAGTATAACCATATAATGGTTATACTACTGGAGAGTTCAGCTACAAAAGGGAGTGAGTGCTGGTATAGGCCACAACATGGATGAATCTTGGAAACATGCTAAATTTAAAAAAGCCATATTCAGGGACACCCGGGTGGCTCAGTTAAGCATCCGACTTCGGCTCAAGTCGTGACCTCGTGGCTGATGGGTTCGAGCCCCACATTGGGCTCTGTGCCGACAGCCCGGAGCCTGGAACCTGCTTCGGTTCTGTCCCTCCCTCGCTTGCGCTCTCTCTCTCTCAAAATAAATAAACACTTTTTTAAAAAGCCATATTCTGGGGCGCCTGGGTGGCGCAGTCGGTTAAGCGTCCGACTTCGGCTCAGGTCACGATCTCGCGGTCCGGGAGTTCGAGCCCCGCGTCGGGCTCTGGGCTGATGGCTCAGAGCCTGGAGCCTGTTTCCGATTCTGTGTCTCCCTCTCTCTCTGCCCCTCCCCCGTTCATGCTCTGTCGCTCTCTGTCCCAAAAATAAATAAACGTTGAAAAAAAAAAAGCCATATTCAAAAAGTCACATATTGTATGTTTCCATTTCTTTTTTTAAAAAAAATTTTTTTAACGTTTATTTATTACTGAGAGACAGAGAGAGACAGAGCATGATCACGGGAGGGGCAGAGAGAGGAGGAGACACAGAATCCGAATCAGGCTCCAGGCTCCAAGCTGTCAGCACAGAGCCTGACTCACAAACCACGAGATCATGACCCGAGCCGAAGTCAGACACTTAACCGACGGAGCCACCCAGGCGCCCCTGTGATTCCATTTCTGTGAAGTGTCCAGAAGAGGCAAATCCACAGACTCAGAAGCTGGATTAGTGGTTGCCAGAGGCCAGGCAAAGGAAGGAGTGCTGAGTGGCTGCTAACAGGTACAGGAGGCTCTTTTTCAGGTGCTGAAAACGTTCTGGGATTAGACAGTGGTGCCGGTTCCACAACCTTGTGAATATACTAAAAACCACTGAACTGTGCGCTTTAAAATGGCGAATTTTATGGTATGTGAATTGTATCTCAATAAAAAATATACAAGGCAATTTTCAAACATACAGATAGAAAATTTTAAATCATAAAATGTTTTCTACTGAGAGATCCTCCACACAATTTTACGACACATCTCGCGAGGCAGTACCAAAAAACATACACATAAAGATGGAAAGTTGTAACGATCAAAATGAGGAAATGGGCTTCCCCTTCTGTGAAAATTACATCAGGACGGAACATAAGCCCTTACACGAGGCTGTGGAGGGATCGGGCCGCGACTGCTCCCGCCTGGGTCTCTACTTCTAATTCCCGAACAGAATTCGTTCAGGACGGGATTACCCGCATCAGCGAGTATTTTATGAACTCCCCCCTTTCTTAAGCTGATCGGCAACAAAAACGTCTTTGGTTTACCCCTCCGATTGGCAGCCCTCTCTCCGGTCCCTGCTGGTGGAAATTAGAGAACAGTTTGTGCCAATCGGCCTTTCCAGGTGAGATGAGCTTTCTGTGAGGGAGAAGGAAAGGAATGAAAGCAGCCGGGCTCTGCGTTGGAAACCCGGGTAGGCCCCCGGTAATAAATACATTTATTGCTTGGACAGTAAAAAGTACTGGAGAGTTTAAAATAAATTCAGAGTTATTTAAACTTAATTTATGACCAGGAAAATAAACCCTCTCTTCCACCATTAATGTTTTTTATCTGGGCCATCAAATGTCACACGCTACTGATTTTGGATGTAAGGTCACTGGAAACAACATATCAGAGGTGTCAGCACCACAAATCAAGTGAAATTCCCTTAAAAATAAAAACGTCAGGAGTAAAATAATAGGCAATAGTTATTTCATGCTATGAGAGACTTGTAATATATCAAAGGGCTCACCTTTTTCTACCTTTATGATGTATCGCTTTGAACACGAAATATACCTCTGCTTAACAGATAAAGTAAAGAAAACAGGCATCAGAATGCCGAAGATAAGAATGATGATATATCATAAAACTATTTGGGGACACATAAACATGTGAATGCAGACCGCTGAATGTATCAAGAGACAAACAATGACCCTGCCTCTATGGGGATCTGCGGTCTGGCGTGTCGGTTATTTTAAGGGGTCATCCTAAAGGTCACCTCGAATGGGATCTTTGAAATCAGAATACAAATTGCACTGGATTTTGGTAAGGAAATGAAGGATGTCTTAGGGCTTGCGACGCTGATGCAGTTCTACACGGAAGTCCAAATCCTGAAGCAATCGTCTGGTCTTTTATCCACAGATTGAGAAAACAGAAGCAAATGCCAATCTGCCGGGAGGAGATGAGAGATAAAGCAGACTCGGAGCAGACAGGTTCTTTATGATCCTGATGTTAAACACCTGACAGGCAGTGGCGTTTGCCATAATGCGTCGTTGTTAAATGCATTAACTCCTGGCAGAGTAAATTCGCCCAGGATTATACTTTATGCAAAAGCATCTGACTAAAAGGGTTAGCAAAGCCTCAGGTAAAAATGACTTTGTTTCATCCTTGTGACGTATCTTACAGCGATTTTCTAGGACGTTAAAGGGAAAATCTCACTTCCTAAGTCAAGGACTCATAATCTGGTGGATGAAATGGCTCCAGGGAAGGATAAAAGAGTATAGAGTCATTCACGTATAAGCACAAATTTCGCCCAAGATGGTAGTGAGCAGTTAGAGAAAAGCCATAATACTTTAGTTTAAGCCTCCCCAAGTCCTTTTATCATTGGGAGCGGGCGGCGGGGGGAGAGGAGGTCATGTTTGCCTGTCGGCGGAGAATGGGCACGGGAGACAAACCAGTGCCACCACTCCGTAAGCTTCCTACCGGGGTCACACCACTAGAGCCCCGTATCCAGCAGGGTGAAGTATGATTGCCTCCATATTGGAGCATCCTTCCTGGCTGCTGTGGCTATCGAATTCGAGGGATGAAACGGAACGCAAGACTTGAAAATCTATCTCCCTTCAGATGATAGATGAGGAAGCCGAGGCCCAATCCCAGGAGGGAGGTGCTTGGGGAACAGAGCAAGATGGGAACCTCCGCTGTGATGCCTGCTTCTGGCGAGGTCACTCGTGTGCATGTCACACACCAGCCCCACACGCGTGAAGCAGCTGTTCCACCTGGGAAGCCGGCTCCCCCCAAATGATCTCCAACTCGCCCTTGACTTACTACGTTTGTGATCCTACTAAGCCACTGAATTCTCTGCCCTTCAGTTTACCCGTGAAGCTGCTTGACTCCTGTGCCCATCGACTTGCCAGAACACGTCTCTAAGCTTGGGCATCTTAGGAGGACACTAGTATCCCCGCATAGTCTAGCAGTTAGAAACCCAGACTGTTTAAATTGAAGTCTGGCTCTGCCATGGGCTAGCCGCAGGCCGTTGCATAAGATGCTACACCTTTCTAAATCCTGCTTTCCTTACCCACGAAACAGGGACAAGGATAATAATACCAACCTGGTGCGGTATTGTGGGAATGAAATGGAAGGCTCTCAGGACCACAAAGTGTGCATTTAAACAACAGAGAACGAATTGCTTGAAGCAGAAAGCTGTTGGCCTCAGGGGTCCTGGCCCACAGTTGTCCTGCCACCCAGAACCTCAGCTGGCACCTGCAGACACAGGACCTGAGCTCGCTGCGAGAATGGTGTGATTCTGGGAAGGCAAACCCCGTACCCCCAGGGCTTCCCTGCTCCAGCCTGTTACCTGCTCAAATGATGGATCGTTCTCTGGTTAAGATGGGGTCCGATTCAGAGTCACATGGTGAGAGACACGAGCCCCGATGCCAGCCAGCGCCCTATTCATTTGTGGATTTGGCTTATTAGAGACAAATGATGCTGAGGCAGTTCTGTGGGCATCAGATGAATTATTTATACATCCACTTAAGTTGTTTTATCGGAAGGCTCGAATTCGTTTAAGTCTTGAGTTTTCCAGCGTGGCGTGTGAGCATTCTATCGAGCGTTTTCTAATCACTTTCTGAATCTTACTTTGGGGCACTACCTTGAAAATCCATGGGCTTTAAGACTACATAGCAAGGAGATGTCCATACTCAAGGCTTCATGTGTGAAAAAAATAAAAGACCAAAACCAAACTTGGGTTTCAGAAAACCATCCGTTTCGACAAAATGTTTATTGGGAATCTGTTTTTGAACCGATTAGACCTTTGGAGGTCTAAAGTGAAAGATATTTCAAATAAAATGTAATGATACAGCACTTTGTTTTCATTTTCCCTAACTTTAAGGGAAGCTTTTTCTTCCTTCAGGCACACAATTTCACTCAAAAGTAATTGCCAACCCTGCCTTATTCTATTACTTGTAAATTCAACATAATTAGAGACACATTCAGTTCATTACTAGCTTGACTCTTTGCCCAGCTTTTTTTCAGCCTGTTGCCTTTTCAAAACACTTTATTAAAAACTTGTTTCAGTATCATATTCTTCAAAGGAAAAGAATAACTCCCAAGTACGTTTTATAGGAATTGCTCATAATACAGGACCCAATGCCAGAAACTAATAAAATCAAATCACAGAACTTACATCAGAAGCCTGCCATAAACTCCTGCAGAACAGCTTGGGCATGTTTGACCTGGAAATTGAAATTCATGTGCTCTAACAACTAGTTTCACTGGAGAAACTGTCACCAGATCTTGCAATTTAAAAACTCTGTTCTTATTCCGTTGGCTGTAATGCAATTTAGCCCCTAAATATCCTTTTTCCTCCGAAGAACTCCAAATACTTTCCCGTCATATTACCCAAAGCAGCAGCCTTGTGGGCATTTATTAGTCCTGTTTTACAGAGCGAGATGCTTGGATGGGCATTGGTTTTCAGGTCAGATCATTGAGATAAGGAGTTTTGACTCTGATGTTTCAAAAAGGTGCTTTAGTCCCGGGAACAGGGAATTTCAGGAGTGAATGCCCTGGCGAGAGGGTGAGTCTATGTCGATACGTGCAACCCAGAGGTGGGTCATCAGGCTTCCTGCTCCATGTGTCAAATGGCCTGCAAGTTTGAAAGCTTCAGCAAATGAGCCCGTGGGTGTACGTGAAGTACAACAACACTGGCTATTTTCGACACTAGCTCTTCAGAGAGCCCTGAAGCAAAGCAAGCAGGCCATCCTGGAACCACGTGCCAGGAAAGAGAAGCCGGCCCCAGGGAGAGGCAGTACTGATGGAAAAGAGAGAGCTGTTCCAGGTCACCCTGTTACCTGGCAAGCTGAGTACCTGCCGAGCAGAAAAGTACAGGTGTAGACAAGACCCATTCTGGGAACTTATTTGTTAGATTTGCTGTTACACTCTGGACAGGGGTGCTTCAAATAGCTTACTTTAAAAACCTATCCAGGGGCACCTGGGTGGCTCAGTCGGTTGAGCAACCGACTTCGGCTCAGGTCATGATCTCACGGTTTGTGAGTTCGAGCCCCGCGTTGGGCTCTGTGCCGACAGCTCAGAGCCTGGAGCCTGCTTCGGATTCTGTGTCTCCCTCTCTCTCTGCCCCTCCCCTGCTCATGCTCTGTCTCTCTCTCTCTGTCAAAAGTAAATACACATTAAAAAAAAAAGTTAAAAAAAAAAACCCAAAAAACCTATCCATAACAAATCAAAACATGAAGATTTGCCTCCCGGAATCTGGAAGGTGTTTCTCTGATCGAGTCACACTATGTCTGGTCCACAGCACGTGGATTAGGGTATCTTAGCGCATTGGCTTCCTGGGTCCCTAGCATTAAGCACTGAGGTATGAGAATGGTGACTCTGTGGTCACTAGGTAGAGAAATTGAGGCTGAGGTGTGTTGCTGGTCCCTTTCTTAATTTCCAGTTAAGATAGCCGGTCACTATCTTTTTTTTTTTTTTTTAATTTTTTTTTCAACTTTTTTTTTTTTTTTTTTTGGGGACAGAGAGAGACAGAGCATGAACGGGGGAGGGGCAGAGAGAGAGGGAGACACAGAATCGGAAAGAGGCTCCAGGCTCCGAGCCATCAGCCCAGAGCCTGACGCGGGGCTCGAACTCTCGGACTGCGAGATCGTGACCTGGCTGAAGTCGGACGCTTAACTGACTGCGCCACCCAGGCGCCCCAACCGGTCACTATTTTAATGTCAAGTGAAATACAAAAGTTTGGGGCACACAGACTAGTTTACCATTTTAAGACCCCAGGCTTCTACTTGGCTAGGAAGGGAAGGGTCCCTCATGAAGAAATAAATATTTCCTCATTCTGCTGTGTTTCGTCAGCGGAAAGTATGGGATCCAGTACTCAATAAAATAGTCCGACCTGAACAACACATTTTATTTTTTTAAAAAATGAATTTAAGCACTGACCTTCCATTCTTCACAAAAAGTAATTCTAAATGGAGTAGAGACTTAAAAGTAAAATGCAAAACTATGACACTTCTAGAAGATAACGTAGGGGAAAAAAAATCTAGGTGACCTTGGGTTTGGCAATGAGTTTTTAGATACAGTACTAAAAACATGATCCACGAAAGAAAAACTTGATCAGTTAAATTTAACTAAAGTTAAAACCTTCTGCTCTGTTAAAGGCACTATAAAGAAAGTGGGGAAAAAAAGGGCACAAACCAGGAGAAAATTTTTGCAAAACACATATCTTATAAAGACTTGTATCCGGAATATGGAAAGGACCCTTAAAGCTCAACAATAAGAAAACAAGTAACCCAGTTAAGAAGTGGGCAAAAAAATATGAACAGACACCTCACCAAAGAAGATAAAAAATGGCAAGGAAGTATATGAAAATACGTTCGATAGCATGTATCTTGAGGGAATTCTAAGTTAAAACAACAGTGAGATATAATTGCACACCTATTAAAATGGCTAAAATCCAGAGCATTGACAACATCAAATGTTGACAAGGATATGGTGCAATGGAAACTCTCATTCATAGCAAATGGTATAGCCACTTTGGATGACAGTCTGGTACTTCGTTAAAAAATTAAACATACTCTTACCATATGATCCAGGAGTTGTCCTCCTTGGTCTCTCCCCAAATAAGCCGAAAACTTGTGTCCGCACGAAAACCTGCACACGGATGTGTATAGCAGCTTTATTAAAGTTTGCCGAAAATTGGAAGCAACTAAGATGCCCTTCGGTGTAAATGAATAAACAAACTAAGGTACATCCACACACTAGAATACTATTTAGAAATAAAAAGAAATGAGCTATCAAGCCGCAAAAACACATGAAGCAACTTTAAATACCTATTATTAAGTGAAAGAAACCAGTGTGAAAAGGCTAGATATTGTAATAGTCCAGCTATGTGACATTCTGGATAGAGCAAAACTATAGGGATGGTGAAAAGATCAGGGGTTGCCAGGGGCTTGGGGGGCAGAGGGAGGAATGAATAGGGTGAGTACAGGAGATATTTAGGGCAGTGAAACACACAGCGGTGGATACATGACAGCATGCATTTGTCAAAACCCATAGAACCATGGAACACAGAGAGAACTCTAATACAAACTATGGACTCTCGTTAATAATAACGTGTCAATATTGGTTTATCAATTACAACAAAAGCACCACACTAATGCAAGATGTGAATCACAGGAAAAACTGCGCAGGGGAAGATGGGGTTTGAGGGAACTCCCTGTACTTCTCAGTTTTTTCTGTAAATCTAAAACTGCTCCAAAAAAAAAAAAAAGTCTAGTAATATTTAAAACAGTGATTTAGTAGAGACTTGTTTGATCAGATGACTCAAATTGCTCAAAACCGATCTTTTTGCCTTGTTCAGGAGCTGGTTTTCCAGGAGAGGCGCTGTAGATGTTGGTCAGGGGCTCGTGTTCCATGAGAAGCGTGCTAGTCACCTTTCACCGGGTCTAAACAATGCACACATACTATTTTTAAGTAGTGGACAATGAGTCCTATCATCCCTAGTTTACAGATGAGAAAACTGGGTTTAGAAAAGAGTCATAAGGCAGTGGCTAGAATTCAGGCCTCTTGCTCACCGAAACTCTAATATTTACTGAATGAGCTCGTTCTCGTATGCAGGAGGGGTAACGGCTTTAAACAGATGAGCAAGGTGTGACTGTTACAAGAAGACGACAGCTGCTAGTCCTGGCCTTGAGATACATTGTGCAGTCACCGGAGACGGAGGGCGGCTGACGCACTCACTGCATCGTTCAAAGCTCCAGTCACACGCTGGGCCCTCCAACAAGAAGAATCTTACCTCTAGGACCGTGGGTGCCTAGGATAAAAGCCTCTAGTCTCTGAGGTCTATCATTCTCTTGATGAGAAAAAAAAAACCCAAACTATTGGATATTGAATTTGTTTGAATCATCACAGCATCTGCCAAGTAAGAGTATAATTTCTAGAAGAAAGGGAAAGAGAGAGAGAGATGGGTTGTGGGGATGCCGAGGGGGTCAGGGAGATGGAATTACATTTTCAAAACCAGACTGTGCTGATTTGAAATATCATTTACCAGTCAGGGTGGGTGTGGTTATACTCCAATACGAACAACAATTTCAGCGGCGTAAAATGGTACAGGTTTATTTCCTCACTCAGGTATGTGAGTATTCTCAGGTGGTGGGGGAGCTCTATCCCATTCTGTCCTCACTCAGGGTTCCGCCATCTAGAATGTCGCCAGTCACCAGAGCAAAGAAATGGGGACATATAAATCATGCACCTGCAAGACCTAGTCTTAGAGACTTCTGCTAGGAATCGATACACATCATGTCTGCTCATGTTTCATTGGCCAAAGCAAGTCACATGCAAAGAGATGGGGACATGAAATCCTACCAGGCACCTGGAAGGAGGGAAAAGGGAGTTACCAATGGACGATAGTAATGACCTGCCATCATCATAGCCCTTTATCACAGTTCTCTTTGGACGTCACACAAAATGGATTGTTTTTAGAGGAAGAGGTAGAGGAGGAAGGACAAAATATAATGAAATTGAATTGATGCTCCACTTCTTGGGCACTGCTTAAGTAGAGGCTAGACCAAAGATTGCCTTGGTGTGGAAAACTGTGTTCTATCGATAATGCAGATTAGTCTTAGAAACGTAACTTAGGGAGAGGTTTCAAATCAGACTTGAGAGTTCTTCAGGAAAAAGGTCAGCATCCATTGGTCAAATTGAACCCTATACTAACACAGCATAGTTGAACCCCTAGTGAATTAGTTTATTTCATACTAATCCATGGCTACAACTATACTCTTAATTCTAGGTGGCCTCCTGATAGAGCAGTGGGCTAATCAAAAAAGAGAGTCATTTAAGAGACATAGGTTTAGAAAAAAAATTATCACCAGTAAAACCTCACAGGCAATAGGCCAGGATTTACTATCATTATCATCATCACTGACATGCAAACACTCGGTCTGAGTTTATTTTATTTTATTTTATTTTATTTTATTTTATTTTAATGTTTATTTTTTGAGAGAGAGAGAGAGAGAGAGAGAGAGAGACAGAGCACGAATGGGGGAGAGACAGAGAAAGAGGGAGACACAGGATCTTAAGCAGGATCCAGGCTCTGAGCTGTCAGCACAGGGCCTGATAACGGGACTCGAACTCACGGATCGGGAAATCATGACCTGAGCCGAAGTTGGACTCTTAACCGACTGAGCCACCCAGGCACCCCTCCCTCTGATATTTTAAAATTAGGCTCACCTAGTCATTAAAATAGGACTCCAACTGATCTTACCAAAGTGAAATATGTGAACAAAGAAACTCAATATTCAGTAACCATTTAGCAAGCACCTACTATGTGCTTCGCACTGTTCTAGGAAACAAACACAAATTACCACCCCGACAGAATGAATGAGAGGTGTAACCTTAGGTTAACTTGAAAGCGGTGATTATGATTATTTATTTTTAAATATCTTTTCATGAGGACTTTTGGGTTTGAACATCAGATAAAATAAATGTTTTAGTCCTTGGGAAATCTGGGTCATGGCTCTGCGTTCAAGCCTCATGGCCAGCTAGTGTGCATGGGGTCGTTCCCACCCCAGCAGAGCTGTTAGGACAAAACGCTGAGCCAGGAGGAGAATTAGTCTCCTTGCGTCCTCCACCGACTTCCTATATCACATCAAGAAAGGCACTTGACTGGTTCTGTGCTTAATTTCTCCATCAGTCAAAGGAAGGCAATATTTCTTGCTCCTGTTCCCACTCCTCCCAGGGTGTTCCATGGATTAATTACCTACGATCTAGGAAGTGCTCTAAGTGCCTCATAGAAAGGAGTTTTTTTTTTCAAACGCAATGTTCTACTTTGAAATGCCCCTGGAGAAGCACGGGCGTGATTTTGGTGTCTGGCTTCCCCAGGAAGGATCTATCTATCTGGAGATGCCACTCTAGCCGACTCAGTGTTCGTTTATTGAAAGACCAGCCCCCGGGTAAGTTTGGAGACGCAAGCAAAGCGACCGTGGTCCCCTTCAAATACACACCTCCCCCAAATTCACAGCAAATGCTTGTCCTGAACTTCTCTTCTCCCTGAAGCCCTTGGTGGACCATCTCGTTCCTCCCCTGACAAGTTCAGCCTCCCCTTGGCGGCATCTGTGGTTTGAATTTAGATGCTGACACTCACCAGCTGTGTGATCTTGGGCTGGTTGTTTAACCTCTCTGTGTCACTCCTCAGCTGTGAAACGGAGATAATAATAGTCATTTCACAGGGTGAGGTGGTGGAGGTTTACAGGGAGGACGCAAAATACTTAAGTAGTATCTGGCATCTTGGAAAAGTGCCCTAAATGCTCATCAGTTTTATTATCCCAGCAGATGTCAGATTTGTATTGGACATTCTTACCACCCCGTTCCTGGCCTGGCAGCCTTCTCTGCCATATCCATTTAAGGTTCTTGCAAGCATCCGTTTTCATCCTCTACCTGTTGCACTGTGTGGGGAGAGCTGATAGCATGACGGCCGACGTAAATTATCCTCTGGCCCGCGGGTGCCAGTTGGCAACACTGTAGTGGCCACACGACGGAAAAGTGGGGGCCAGGGCAGGAATGGGCTGGAAAGGAGGGACAAAGTCCCGGTGCCTGCAGAAGGAAGAGAGGGTAGGAAGGGTGATAAGATGATTCGGTTCAAATCAACTAACACATGTTGAGCGACACTGTTGGATGCACAGAACTGCACTTGTGTCTGTGGGGTGTGTATGTGTGTGTGTGTGCACGTGCATGGGCGAACACACACACACACACACACACACACACACAAGCACTCACATGCATAAGCCTGTGCAGGGAGAGGTATAGAAGTGTTTAAAAACACAGTGTCTCTGTCTCAAGAAGCTTGCAATCTAATTGAAAGGCTAAGACAAGTAGCCAGAAAATTTAGTTTAGTTCAGACTATGACATGTGAAAAGATAAGAACAAATGAGGGGCCAAGAAGGACACCCAGTCGTATGGGGAGTATTGGAGATGGTTTCCTGATGAGGGTGGCACCTGAAATGGCACCTGAAATGGTAGGAGGCATTGCCCCATTCATTCCTTCACTCAGTAAAACTTTACTGAGTGCCTACTTTGTGTCAGGCGCTGTTCTAGGTCCTGGGGAAGCAATGGCAAACAAAATGGACACAGTTCTTGGTGGTAGCACGGAGAAGAGCATTTGGGACATGCGAAATAAGAAAAACAAAGGGACAGAGGCAGGAAAATGTAAGTTGGAGCATGGCTGGGACAACGGGGAAGAAGCAGCAGCTGGGAAGGCAGTTGGAAGCATGCGTGGGAGGGTTCAAATGCCAGGCAGTGAGCTTGAACTTCATTCGGGGAGGATGTGCACGTCTATAGAAACAGGAGGAAGTCAAGCAGGGCAGAGCTGGGACTGAGCAGGCCTGATCCACAGGAGCAAGCGGAGAAGGATCGGGGAGGCGGGGGGGACGTATCAGAGCCTCCCAATCCTGGGGCTACCGACTGCCAGTGAGGGCGCAGACACAGGAGGTGGCCGAGGGGGCCGCCGCAAGGAAGAGGCAAGCCAGGGAGAAGCAGAAGATTTGGTGTCAGGCCGTGTCACCAGCCTGCCTTTTATAGGTTGTGTTAGCCAGGCTGTTACTTAACCTCTGGGACTCTGTTTCCCCATCAGTGAAACCAACCAAAAAAACAAACACCACCGGAGAGTTGTTTTGAGAAATAAAAATAAACTGCATGGTTTTAGACCCTGAGTAAATAGTAATTACCGGGCACTGCATGGATGAAATAAGTAAGGCATTCACTCGTTTAACTTGTCTTGCCCGTGGCCTTATTTGCCTACGGCAGTGTCGGAGCAGATCCTGCAGACCAACGGGTGATCTTGCCCCCACCCTTGGTGACGCTGAAGGGTCAAATGTCTTTACAGAGTAGGGAATGGGTGTTGTTGCTTAATGGGTATAGGGTTTCGGTTTCGCAAGGTGAAAAGAATTTTGGAGATGGATGGTGGTGATATTTGCATAATGATGAGAATGTACCTAACACTACTGAACTGCGCACTTAACCAAGGTTAAGGTGGTAATGTCATGTTATATGTATTTTAACCACGATTGAAAAGAAAATAAAAAATAATAAACGAGGGCAGGTGTAAGAGGAGATAACATTTTTTTTTAAGTCTTTATTTACAGTTCCAAGTCTTTGTGACCAGGAGTATGGTGGGAATCAGCAGAGACATAGGATAATCTAGATGATTCCATTTGGGGGGTAGATGGAGAGCTGGGTGGGTTTGGACACACTGAGCTTGAAGTACCAGCCAGACGCTGTGTTGAAGCCATCCTGCCAGCCAAAAGAAATGTGAAGCAGGAGGCTGGCACAGAAGATGCACATATGGGGACCATCGGGGCTGAGTGGGGTTGACACGGAGGAAACAGATGTCTCAGAGCTCCATGGAGGACAGCGGAGAGACGGTGAGAAGACAGCGGCTTTTCTCATGTCAGATAATGGGGATATCCAGGAAAAGCAAACCAAACAGTGGTCTCAGTTAAAGCCAGGCCTCAGGGGGCAGGAGGATGAGAAGGACAAGCACAAGGGGGAAGGAAGGTTCTAGGCCTCTGAGGCAGCACCCACGCACCATACTTCCGCGGCTCTACCCCGTCGCCTCCCCGCATGGCTTGCCATTGTTTCCATCACCTCTTCAGACCCCTCCTGTCCCCATGCCTTCTGCTTCCCCAGAACCTCAACCCTGCTTTCTTCCTCAAAATGGCGGTTCACACCTCTCAGCTTCTCCCTGCACAGCCTTTCAACTCTGGCTCCACACCTCATTCTCTGGAGATAATTTCACCAGTGCAGGAACAATTGCAAAGGTCACGACATACTATTCTTGTATTAAATAAGTGACCACAGTTCAAAAGAATGGTGACGGTCAGTGCTAAAGAGAGAATGAGGGAACGGGAATCCTCATATATGTAGGTGGGAAGGTAAACTTGGTGTAACCATCTTGGAGATTCATTTGATGATATTTATTGTTAAAAAATTTAAGCGTATTCTCTTTGACTCTGCCATCCCACTTTTCAGCACAGGAGTTTGGAAATCTAGCTAGGATGTTTATTGCAGCATGCTGAACGTTGCATCAGCAGGGAATTGTGGAATATATTATGGGACATCCATTCAAAGAATTCTGATCAATCAATCCCTGATAAATTTGCATTTCTTGGCCCCGAGAGAGTCTATGGTACAGACCAATATACAGAGGATAAGTCCACATAATAAACGCACACAAATACCCATACACCTACCTAGATATATACAGATGTCTGTTTAAAAATAGGAAAAAAATCAGGAAAAACATGCACCTGCCAATACTGATTATCTCAAGGGGATAAGATTTCTTGGGCAGACACAGGAAAAAAAAGGGGTAGAAATTTCACCTCTGTATATAATGTCTTTTACAAGTGGCAAAATTTGAGGGGGGGGGGTGATTTTTCTTTTATGTATTTATCAGTATTTTTCACATAAAGTAAATTTAAAATGTAAATTGAAAAATATTCTCGGTAGAGGCACTCTCATGAGCACAGTTTATTCTTTGATATCAGGCAAAGAAGGAGGTTTCTGACAAGCCAATGGATTGCCTGCAACCGGGTCACCTGATAACCCCCATCCAATCAGAAGCGGGTCGGGAGCAGGTGTTCCTGTCCGTGGCCATAGCTGGACTGTGGGGAGGGCGGTTTCGCTTGGAGGGGTCTGTGGAAATGCAGATGTCAACACGGAAATACCTAGTACTTCCCACCTCAGCCCAGGACATAAACTGGGGAAACATGTATATTTCAGGGACATGCAGGGAGAAGAAAATTTGAGGGAGGTTAAAAGAAAACTAAAACAGTGCAATGCAGAGAGGGAAAGGAGCCAGTAGAGGGAAGAAAGTAGAGACACGAGCAAGCTATTCCTTGAATAAGCATTTACCAAATGACTACTATGTGTGGGTGTCATTCCAGTGCTGGGCATAGGGCACTGAACAAGGCAAGTACGATCCTTATTTTTATAGAGTTCGTATTCTCTTGGGAGGGAGGTTTGAAGGTGGGGGTAGAAATTGACATTAGAAGTTAGGAGTCAATTTAGCTGCAAATGACAGAAGCCCTGACATAACTAGCTTTAGCAAGTTACAGCCTAATTTCTCGGTCACATAAAAGTCCAGAGGGACATGACCCAGGGCTGGTAGGGCCACACCATAATGCCATCAAAGACACAGGAGCCTAGTATCTTGGTGCTCTGGTGTCCTAAATATGAGGCTTTCACCTCAGAGTCCAACATGGCTGCCTAAGTCCTAGCAATCGCATTCACATCCCAGCCAACAAGAAGAAGGAAAGAGAATAAAAAGAGTGCTTCTCCTCCTTCTAAAGATACCTCTACTTATATTTGATTGACCAGAACTGAGACACATAGCTATGCCTCACTGCCAGGGATACTGGGATATGTGGTCTTGTTCTGACTGACCACATACCTGGCTAAAATTTGGGGTTCTGCTGCTAAAGAACAAAGAAAGAATGAATGGCAGGAGGTACCTGCTTGTCTCTGCCACAGGAAGAAGTCAGAAAATGAGCCAACAAAAATATCACAGGGAATAAATGGTTTGATGAGTAAAAAGTCCTGTGGAAAGAAACAAGATGAGGCTATTTGAGGTGGGAGTGGCCAGGTAAAGTCTCTCCACAGAGGTGAGATTTTAGTGAGATCTGAACAACAGGAAGAGCCAGCCAGCCATGGAAAAATCTGGGGGAAGAACATTCCAGGCAGAAGAAGAGAGCAAGGTGGAAATGAATGAAATGGAATGCAACGGTCGCCATGACGGTGCACACAAACAGACACAGGGTCACGTCTGAGGGGTTCCAAGAGCGGCGGGAACACTAGTGGGGCTTATTAGTGCTCTTTCTTACAGACATTTGTGTGCACATGCGTTTGTGTGTGTGTGTGTGTGTGTGTGTGTGAGAGAGAGAGAGAGAGAAAGAGAGAGAGAGAAACAGACAGCAGAGGCACTCTCTCTTACTCAGGTGCATGTTTGTCTGTGCCAGACCTTCCAGATTCAAAGTCTCGAGTGGATGAACAATTTGGAGGGCCAGAGATGGCAATCTAATCCCAACCCATCACGATAATAATTATAATAAAGTTTCTGCTACTCAGAGCTATGTTCCCTCTTCCCTGTCAACACCCACTGGAATCCGCGATGTCTTTGCTGAGTGGGGAACTCGGGCTGTTGGCGTCAATGACACTGCGGCATTTCTGTGCAATCAGATGCAACACGTTCTGCTTACGGCCTCTCTTTGGTCCCGCGGCCCCCTCCCTGTGCATCCAGACCTGGCCTATTGTTCTGGTCCCAAGGCAGCTTGGCCAGAAGATGGAAGCCATTAAGAATTGCGCATTCATTCCATTCAGGTTCAGGCGATGCCCAATTCCAATGAAGCCAAATTATTTTGCTGTTACTATGTAATTTAATTCTCGCAGCATCCTAGGAATTGGGCGAATAGATGTTGTTCCCGCGATACCGGTGGAAAAAAGAATTGAAACACAGGAAAGTAATTGATTGACCTAAGGTGAAGAAGCAGGCTGACTGCATCTCAAGACTCTCTCCCTTCGTTTAAGTGCTTTGTCTGCTGGACCACACGGCCTCCTGACCGGCGTGGCTCCTATTTGAGCCACAGATCGCTACCATAAAACAGCCAAGGGATCCTTGCTCTGTTGCCTGCCGGGGCGACATGTGCTGCTCTTTGGAAGCCGACACACAGTCATGGCGTGGAAAGGGTTACGCGCTTAGACCTGGGGATTTCTGATTTATACAGGAGAACAGCAACATTCAAAAGAGCATTTCTGCCAAGTGCTCTATTTTGAGGCAATCCCGCAGTGTAGCTCCTATCCTAGTTGTGGCCAGGTCAAAGGCAGCGGGAAGGGAGGAAACCGAAGGGTCCCGTTAAAATCTTGGCTGGTGGGGGGAGCAAAAGAACGCCTGTTACCTCGCTGGGCATGTGAAATTTTATCCAAAGGATTAAAGGATATGGATGTGAAGTAGGGACTCGTGAGTTTCTTTCAATGACCTTTCGCAAAGTTACTCCAGGCCGCGTGCTCCTCTTTTACCGCTAACAAAAGGGGATCGTGCTTGAATTCCTTCCAGGGTCTGGGTTCGTTTGGTTTTTTTCCACCCCCGAAGCGAACATTCTGTTCTCAGCTACACAGGTGCACAGCACAGCACCGTGATATCTCATAAACCCAGCTCCAGCCAAGGCGCTCACAGACACAATGGCTGAATTTATGAGGCACACGTCAGCAGGGGGCAGGGCTGGCTCAGGGGGACAGATTAAGGGGCTCCTCGCTTCTATGTTACCGGGTCAGATTAAGTGCTGGCCAGGTGTCCCTACAACACACTCCCCACTAATAAACGGGGGTCTTGTGTGAAAAATGGCCCCAAGACCTTGAATCAACTTTCATCGTAGACAGCAATCTCATCAAGGGTGTGAATCTGCCAAAATATCAACACAGTCTCAGCAAGAACTCGGGTTCAATCTAGCTTTAATGGCCGGCACCTTTCGAGGTTAGGCAGCAAATACGGTGGGGGCTGGATGTTTTCTTTGCCTGAGACTCCGCTTAGAATTTTATCACAAAGGCCAAAGCCCCAAGGGCGTAACTGCAGGCGTGTGTCTAGCATGAGGATGAGTTAGCTTGGGGACAGGGAGACCCAGGCTCAAGTCTCAAGTTTCCTACCTTCGCTTTGTGGCCTAGGCAAATCTCTCTCTTCTCTGTCACACAAGCTGATTATTTCCCACCCCTTTGCACCGGTGAGGGTCGAATGCGATGGCGTATATATAGTCGTTCGCTTGCAGTAAATGCTCAATAGGTGTAGACACTAGCAGTGTTAGGTGTGAAAAGGAGCACGTTGTATGACAGTTGGGCTTTTTCCAAGCAGTTTTTATGGAAGAAGATCAGATCAGAGTGAGTTGAAGTCACAGGATCATTTCCAGGCCCTCGTTGGCTCTCAGGAGGACACCCCTCTGTGATTCTGTCTCCTCTGGCAGCTGCCTCCCTTAATAGACTCGTCCCCTCCCCATTCAGGCCCTGGTGCTCCTGCTAAGGCTCTCAGCTGTGCGTCAGCTGGGCCAGCGACTTCTAGAGCTGGCTCTCTCCACGGAGCCTCACGAGATGAAGCTCTGTTTCCTGGCTCTGTCTCCATTCAAGGCCATTGCCGGATAAAAAGTACAATCACTGAATCCACGGTGGCCTGGCACGGAGCGCTATCTGTGCACACGGTACGGATAGCCATGACGCGTACCTGGCATTCTCCTGGGGACAGCAGGCAGCCAAGGCCTAGACACTTTCCCTAGGAAAGCCCTGGACATGTTAATAACTTGGAAGGAGAAAAGCCTCAGAAGAAGGTGCACATGATAAATGGTTTATTACATCAAGGACCCATTAGAAAAATTAATTAGAAGGTAAAAGAGAATGGAAGAAAGAGATGTGGCAGCTCCCTCTGGCCCAGTCACTTTCTCTCGGATCCAAGAAGCTGTGGGATGTGATTTAACATGATACATTAAGGCGTCACTTGGGTTCATACGTCGCCGTGCAACTCAGCGGCGGTGTGCCGGGTGGTGTGAGGTTACCTGCGGCAAACACGCATCTTTGTACTAGAATAAGGCGGAACCTACTGTGCCCATGAAGGACTGGGGGGCTTCCCCCGCTCCCTCCTGGAGATGCGGCCTGATGCCGCTAGGTGGGCCGGCCAAGGGGAGAGAAGTCCCTGTGTGAGCTGACCCTGCTTCTTAGCTCACCTCTTGCAAAGGATCGTGTTGCAAATAAAATGCCTCGGAAGCATTGTTCTGCAAAGTGGCTTTCGTCCCTTGTCCGCATGGGAAAAATAAACTGTGGAGTCCGAGCACAGCTCTGGTTACCCTCCTGTCTAAGGAGAGGGCTTTCGTGGTTTCCTCAGCCTGGCTGGTTGCCTGCTTTGGACCACACTTTCTGGAACCTTCTCAGTTCTGGACTTCACAGAGCAGGGGTGTGTGCCTTCGGGGAGAACACCGGGACATATTCGAACCCACTTTCTAAATATATTGCAGAAGAGCTGGCAAAGGTGACGTCTTCCAGAGTGCAATTTAGAAAGAAGTCAGCGGAACCTTCCCATGCCTTCTTTGCCCTGTCTCTCATGGCGTTGCGCACAACGTCTCACGTGCCACAAGCAGATCAAAAGCACGGAGAAGCAGAATCAGGCCGCCGATTTCTGGAACCACTACGTGACGGTTGTTGGAGTCGATCTGCAGAAGAAAGAAAGCGTTTCCGTGCACATGTTTTATGGGAGATTCAAAGATACTCAGGCGTTGGGGCCAAACGGACCTGATTTCAAATCCAAACTCTGCAACTTTCTACCCCGTGACCTTGGGCAAGACACGTTTCTTTGCTGGGCCTCCATGTCGTCATTTCTAACTTGGAGAAAGTAACTCTAGTGTCATGTGGCTGCTGTTCAGATGAAATGAAACGCTGTGACTGACTGGCCTTCAATGGAAGGTGTTCCGTGCACGTGAGCTCCTCTTTCCCCGCCTTTCTGCTTTAAATCTGTTTCCATGCTGCACGCAATTAAAAGTTTACGATGTTCTAAAACTGATTTTCCAATTTAGGGGCAGTAAATTGTAAGTCGCTGCTATTTTCCTGAAATGACATTCTTTAGATTAGAGTCTGCTGGGTTTCTTTTCAATTGCATTAAATTCTATCCACTGCATTTCTAATAAGACACCGGCGTGTCTGCGAAGGATGCAAGATGGCTGATTCTGACTATGAAAGCGACCTACGGGAATATTAACACCCCAGACCATCGTCCACTCGCTTGTCCCCAATGGGGACGTCGCCAGCGAACGTGTCAGGCGCCTTTGAATGTGACACCACTGTGCTCATTGATTCTATTCGCCCGGCCTTGTGCAATCTTTCAGAGACACTGAAGTGAGCGCATTTTCGTTAAATTGTGATGGGAGGTACTGATGTGCTCTTCGTGGCTCCCAAGTGGGAGTTTCTCTCTTACTAAGACCATTAGTGTTGGCCCCACCAAGGCCAATGTCACCATCCCACATAGTAGGGTCCTGTCCACAGACGGGGAGGAAGAAAGCTGGCTCGTGAAGGTCTGCTCCATAAAAAAGACTTGTTTGCTTTAGACTGGTCAGGAAGAGCCAGTCGAGGGCTGGAGCCCAGGGGGTGGGGAAGAGCCTTGTCCTCCTGGCACCCATACCCTGCTGATGATCCCCACCCGGCCAAATGTCCCTCACCTCTGAAAACTAGCTGTCCGGGCAAACACTCTTCTGGGCTACATCTTTGTTAGATGGTAAAGCTTTCTATCCCGCGTAAAAGCCAATTACTGTAGGGAAGGCAAATAAGCCCCGAGCACCTGTTTAATTTAGATTCTTTTCCCAAATACTCTAATTAACCCCGAGGAAGCCTGCTTTGAACAATTGACTTCCTTTGCACAGCTGTCAGATCCTTCCACCTGAAATCCTCACGCCCTCTGAAGCCCCCCTGCCTCCTTCAAGGGTCCTTCTTTTCAGGGTCTGAGGGTGGCACGGGGCCCACCATGCCCACTTAGGGGTACAAAAGACAAGTAAGCACAAGCTTACTTAGGCCTGAAGCAACCCAACCGCTCAGCACGTCAGGCCAAAGCAGGAAAAGAGGGAGAATAGCCCAGCTGAGGGCCTAGAAACACACCCTCGGGCTACAGGGGTGCAGCTTCCAAGCCACACATGGGGGTGCCAGGTTATCTCATGGGCCTGCTGGTGCCTTCCGGAAAGCTGGTCTCTGTGGGTGAGGAGGTTTCCCCACGTCTTTTCTGCTTCCTGAGGCCGGGTGCCGGTGCTGGATAGCAGGGAGAGGGCAGCTCCGAGGCCACCGTCTGTGGCACGAGGAGCCACCCCAGCCCGCCTGCTCCACATTCAGCCATCCCTGGACTGGCTGGGCCCAGCTGCGGGGAAGGGTCGGGCCAGAAATAGGAAAGAGGGCGCAGAGCAGATGAACTCAGAGGGAAGGAGACCCTGAGAGCTCGTACAAAATCCCTCAGGCAGGAAAAAAGGCAAAAATGAAAGAAAGCACATTCAGGCAGTCCTTGCACAGGAACAAAGTCGGTTCTCTGATGCCCTGCAGATATCAGGGACTTTGAACGTACCGACAGGGAGGGATGCGGTGAAAGGCTGAACCCCATGAAGGGCAAATGTGTTCTCACGGAGGCCTGAAGGCTTTCCCTGAAAGGAGGTGCCCTTGCCCAAGGGAGGGGGCAGGCTTCAACGGGGGAATGGTCAGAAATGTTTCCTCCTCGGAGCAGAACTGGCTCCAGGTGGTCGTGGCTTGGCTAGCCGTGGGATGTTTCTGGATGTCTGCCTGCGCCTCCTGCATAGCGTTCTGAATGTGTGTGAACAGTTATGCAAAACTCTCCCTTTTGCTGGCCCAAAGCGAGGAAATGTTTAGGACGAACTTCCTAATAGTAGAAAGGGCTTTTATTCAGAAGCCAGTAGAACTTACGAATGACCAAGAGCAGAGCAGGCTTAAGTCATGTGGTTGAATGGAAAGAACTGGGGTTTAGAGTCAGATTAGACTGAGTTCAAGGATACCCCCCAGCATAGGGTGGCAGCTTGGGTATACCATTCGGCTTCACTGGGCCTCCATTTCCTCATCTGCACCAAGTAAGAATACCTCTTCTCTTTTTTTTTTTTTTTAATTTTTTTTTTCAACGTTTATTTATTTTGGGGACAGAGAGAGACAGAGCATAAACGGGGGAGGGGCAGAGAGAGAGGGAGACACAGAATCGGAAACAGGCTCCAGGCTCTGAGCCATCAGCCCAGAGCCTGACGCGGGGCTCGAACTCACGGACCGCGAGATCGTGACCTGGCTGAAGTCGGATGCTTAACCGACTGCGCCACCCAGGCGCCCCAGAATACCTCTTCTCTTAAGAGTGGCTGGGATATGGAGTCACGACACCCGGGGGCCTTTATAAAATACTGATGTCCAGACATTCCGATTTCATCAGTCTGGGGTGTGGCCTGGGCAGCAAGATTTTAAAGGCCCCATCAAGTGATTCAGATGTGCCGTCAAGTTTGGGAATCACTAGCCTAGAAAGTACTAAGTGATCAGCAAATGTTTGCCCTCTCCAGGACCAGCTACATAATCTGGGGCGCCCGCTGTTTGGAAATTTTTCATAATTTCAAGACGGCGAGAGTAGAGCATTAAATCAAGCCCAACCCTTGTTTTCTGCCTTCTGCTCACTTCCAGGGGGATGATTCCCCACACTAAATTATAAAGGAAAAGAAGTCACGTGATGGGCAAAGGGAACGAGAAATGAGGCGATCCAAGGTAGTTGTGGGGGAGTTTCTTGGTAGCAGGGTTGACAGGATATTTTCTTCAAGAGCCTGGGACCTGTACAGAAGGAAGCACCCTGGTTGTGGGGTCCTGAGGACGATACTGAGAAGGCTTTCTACAAATCTAAGTGGAGAGCTCATTCCCACCTCCTCACCAGTCCACATCAGCTCGTACGTGTCCATCCACGGCAACACGGGACATCACGGCACCAAAGCAGGGATTCAAAGCAGGAAGAGTGTTCGTGTGGGAGATCATTTCTGTGATATCAAGACACTTATAGGAAAGACCTTATATTTCTGTGATATCAAGACCTTATAGGAAAGGCAGTGCAGCGATGAAAAGAAATTTCGCAAGAAGGATGGGACACGCTGCATCTCGAGAGAGAAGCCAGGCAAAAATGATGTCGTGGAAAATTAAACCCTTTGGACCAGCCATCCAGCATGCCCTTTGGGTGGCATCACTCATTTTGGGGTGCTGATGCTGGCTTCCCCTCCTCAGCCTTTTCAAGGGTACCCGAGACTCCATTAGGGACCCTTGATGCTTTAATGCTGTTTTACTAGAACAGGGAGGCGGTAAGGAGGGAAGGGAAGCAAAGGGGGAAGAAAGGCTGGTGTGTGTGATCTCCTCCTTGGAAAACTCCCCCTGGATCCTGGGGCCGATTCTTCCCCCAGCCCTGGGACGCAGTGATTTAGTGAAAGGCACTTGTGGCAACAAGTCACAGGCTCTGTGAAAACATCAGAAATGGGCTAATCCTGCAGAGAATTTACAGCCGTCTGGTCCCCACTCCACTGTCTGGTCTGGGTCCTTAGGCAGGTTCACACAAAAGGCTCAGTGATTTCCACTCAGCCAACAGAAACTCAGAGCATCTGTGCCTGGGCCCAGCTGGTGGCCTGAGCCCAATGCGAGGCTGTCAATCGCAGAGGTAGAGGAAACAGTTTGGGGAACGTTGATTAAAAAACAATCAGGGGCAATGAAAAATCTGGGGATTCTTCCCAGGTTCAAAATGGGAAGAGGAAAATGCGTGGCTCTGAGGACGCTCTGTGGACATTTCATCGGCCATGAGGACACTCAGCTTGGACACTGAGGGATTCTGCCCTCCGGGCCTCTGGCTTTCATCTTAGCGCTTTGGGATTCGGAAGAGACAAAGCAAACTTTTTCCAGCCCCTGCCCCTGGTCCCAGACTTTATGCTCAGCCAGTTCACCCCTGTGAGGGTCGGTCCTGCCTTTATAAAAAAAAAAAAAAAGTGGGGATAATCAGAGGGTTGGTCCATGAGTTAAACGAGATGATGCATCTATCTCAGCACTTCCTGAGAGCATAGAGAGAGGGCTCAGTAAATGCGAGCTCTTTAGGTATCTAAGTATCATCCTCACAGAGAACCCAGAAGGGCAGGACTGTTATTCTCCCCACTTGAAAATGAGAAAAGCAGGGGCGCCTGGGTGGCGCAGTCGGTTGAGCGTCCGACTTCAGCCAGGTCACGATCTCGCGGTCCGGGAGTTCGAGCCCCTTGTCGGGCTCTGGGCTGATGGCTCAGAGCCTGGAGCCTGTTTCCGATTCTGTGTCTCCCTCTCTCTCTGCCCCTCCCCCGTTCATGCTCTGTCTCTCTCTGTCCCAAAAATAAATAAACGTTGAAAAAAAAAAAAAGAAAATGAGAAAAGTATGACTTAAGAGAGGTTAAATAACTTGGGGTGCCTGGCAGGGGGAGGGCTCAGTTGGTTAAGCATCCGACTCTTGATTTTGGCTCAGGTCATGATCTCACAGTGTTTGGGTTCAAGCCCATGTGGGGCTACTGTGCAGAGCCTGCTTGAGATTCTCTCTCTCTCCCACCTTGTCTCCCTCTCTCTCTGCCCACCCCCCCTACCCTATCTCTCTCTCTTTCTCAAAATAAATAAAATTTAAAGAAAGAGACAGAGAGGGGTTAAATAACTTAAATCAGTTAGTGGAAGTTCCAAGATCAGATCCCAGGTACATCTGAGCCTTGGGGACACCAAAGACCTCCACGAGCACAGGGGGTCCACCAACTATGATTTCCACCCGAGGCTCACCCTACCCAGTGCTGAGGTCGTATGTGTCAACTTGAAGATCTAAGAAATCTCAAGGCTAGACAGAAGAAGGAAGATGGAATAAAAAGGAAGGAGGAAAAATACCTGAGACGGATGATCTCACTAATCGGCAAATTTAAAAAGAAATAGGAAAAGAAAGGGACAATTTTGCTCTCCGTGGCAGCAGTGGGGGCCGTGGTGATGAGATGGCGGTGGGCATGGCCAGTTCGAGGAGTGGCCTTCGGCGGGATTTCCAGGATGGTTGCTGGACTCTGATGCCAGATCTGAGCTGGCCGGCCGGCCTGGAGAAGCTTTCTCCGTTCCAGCAAAGGCAGGCCCCGAATTCTATCCTCGGCCTGGGCACAAAGTCAACGGACCCTGGGCCGAGGGGCCATGTGCAGGCTTCCATGCTGGGCTCTGAATCCTCGCAGGCCAGGAAAGGAGAGAGGGAAAGACATTTCAAGTGGGCGCGCACAGCACTGAGCTGTGTGCTCTAGGCCAGGATGGCGGCCGCTGCCGAAGGGGCTGGGCCGCGGCACAGTGGCTCGAAGAATGATGGAGTGGCCTTTAATTGTTTATACTCCGCAACCTGGGTAGTGTTGGCAACAAAGCAAGAATGGAGAGGCTGCTGGCAGCCGAGTGACAGGCTGCAGAGGAAGCCTCCCCCCACCTAAATGGTTAAATGGCCAGTTTGCCAAGGCCACTGAGCAAAGTGTTACCTCACCACGGGGCAGATTAAAATATGCATTTTCTCCTAATTGAGCATAGTGAAATCAGCCGGCGGTCCTGTCACAAGTGCAGGAATGAATTGTCACAGCACGAAACACGCTACTCGACAGAGCATCTATTATATGGGGGAAAAAAGCCACATAAACTTCCCTCACGTTGGAATTTCAACGGATTTGAAATTCGTCCAGGGGGCTTGGAGAAGCCTATGTGAAATGGTCACCCAGCCATCCTAATCTTCTAGAACGGCAGCTCATGATCTAGTGATAGCATCTGGGGCCTATCACATACCAACATGGCAAGGTCTAGTTTGCAAATTGGGCAAGACAGCTAAAAACTCTTTGTACTGATTGTCTTTTTAAAAAAAAAAATGTTTTATGGCACAAAAACAGACACATAGACCAATGGAATAGAATAGAAACCCCAGAACTAGACCCACAAACGTATGGCCAACTCATCTTTGACAAAGCAGGAAAGAACATCCAATGGAAAAAAGACAGCCTCTTTAACAAATGGTGCTGGGAGAACTGGACAGCAACATGCAGAAGGTTGAAACTAGACCACTTTCTCACACCATTCACAAAAATAAACTCAAAATGGATAAAGGACCTCAATGTGAGACAGGAAACCATCAAAACCTTAGAGGAGAAAGCAGGAAAAGACCTCTCTGACCTCAGCCGTAGCAATCTCTTACTCGACACATCCCCAAAGGCAAGGGAATTAAAAGCAAAAGTGAATTACTGGGACCTTATGAAGATAAAAAGCTTCTGCACAGCAAAGGAAACAACCAACAAAACTAAAAGGCAACCAACGGAATGGGAAAAGATATTCGCAAATGACATATCGGACAAAGGGCTAGTATCCAAAATCTATAAAGAGCTCACCAAACTCCACACCCGAAAAACAAATAACCCAGTGAAGAAATGGGCAGAAAACATGAATAGACACTTCTCTAAAGAAGACATCCGGATGGCCAACAGGCACATGAAAAGATGTTCAGCGTCGCTCCTTATCAGGGAAATACAAATCAAAACCACACTCAGGTATCACCTCACGCCAGTCAGAGTGGCCAAAATGAACAAATCAGGAGACTATAGATGCTGGAGAGGCTGTGGAGAAACGGGAACCCTCTTGCACTGTTGGTGGGAATGCAAATTGGTGCAGCCACTCTGGAAAGCAGTGTGGAGGTTCCTCAGAAAATTAAAAATAGACCTACCCTATGACCCAGCAATAGCACTGCTAGGAATTTATCCAAGGGATACAGGAGTACTGATGCATAGGGCCACTTGTACCCCAATGTTCATAGCAGCACTCTCAACAATAGCCAAATTATGGAAAGAGCCTAAATGTCCATCAACTGATGAATGGATAAAGAAATTGTGGTTTATATACACAATGGAATATTACGTGGCAATGAGAAAAAATGAAATATGGCCTTTTGTAGCAACGTGGATGGAACTGGAGAGTGTGATGCTAAGTGAAATAAGCCATACAGAGAAAGACAGATACCATATGGTTTCACTCTTATGTGGATCCTGAGAAACTTAACAGGAACCCATGGGGGAGGGGAAGGAAAAAAAAAAAAGAGGTTAGAATGGGAGAGAGCCAAAGCATAAGAGATTGTTAAAAACTGAGAACAGACTGAGGGTTGATGGGGGGTGGGAGGGAGGAGAGGGTGAGTGATGGGTATTGAGGAGGGCACCTTTTGGGATGAGCACTGGGTGTTGTATGGAAACCAATTTGTCAATAAATTTCATAAAAAAAAATGTTTTATATACTTATATGGTTAAGTATATATTAGGGCAAATGTATATAAGGCAAATCCTATTTTTCTACCGCTTCCCATTACAAAATTAAAAAGTGTGTCCTTATAAGAGAACAGAAAATCCCATGACAGAATAAGTCCATTCTATCCACAAATCTGGTATAGTACCGGACAGAGCCGCTTAGAGCAAAGACCAGCGTGAATCTCTCCCTTACACAGATCCCTGGGGGATGCTAGTGACACGCTGGCATGAAAGCTTTCACATCAGGCTCATTTCTGAGCCACCACTGGCTGGTGTTAGTTATGAGACATGTCGAGCTAAGTTGATGTCAACACTCTGGAACAGACAGAACCTATGTTCTCCGTTTTTAACTTCACAGTCCTTGATATTTTTAGCACATCGACAGTACGTTTTGGTTTAAATAGCCCTCATTTCAGGGGCGCCTGGGTGGCTCAGTTAAGCGACCGACTTCAGCTCAGGCCATGATCTCACAGTCCGTGAGTTCGAGGCCCGCGTCGGGCTCTGTGCCCACAGCTCAGAGCCTGGAGCCTGCTTCAGGTTCTGTGTCTCCCTCTCTCTCCGCCCCTCCCCTGCCCATGCTCTGTCTCTCTCTGTCTCAAAAATAAATAAAGACATTAAAAACAGATGAAAAATAAATAAATAAATATCCCCCATTTCAGATTGTTTACAGACGCTTCCCCATCCTGATCTCCTTCAACGTCTCTCTTCCACGGAGGCATCCAAGTGAACTCAACAAGAGGGCCCTTGTGGCCCAAGACCGCATTTCAAATAGGTAGCAAACACCCCTGTGATTGGCACCTGCTGAGCTCAAGGCTACCTGAAACCCGCTGTTGTTTTCACATTGCGTCTCAGTAATGGATTCTGTGTACCTAAATGCAGGACTTTGCATTTATTTTTATTAGCTTCCTTGTTATGGTTTGAACTATGTTTTATCCCATTGAGGACATTTGGAATCCTGATTGTGTCATCAATAAACTAACTGTTTCTCCCACCGGCAGGCTGTACCTATGGACTGGATAAGCATTTCTTCTTTGCGTTCAACCAAGTCAACGAGAAAACATTCACCGGGTTCGAGCACAGAGCCTGTGACATCTTCTAGAAACTTCTCCATGTCTGTCAGAATCCTCTGGATTCACCGTGTCAGCCATTTGCTGGAACCTCTTTCTAGAATATAAGCTTCTTGGAGTCAGGGCCTGTGGCCACTCTGTAAAGACTAGTGAGTTAATGCAATGGAAAATTTCTGAGCTCTGTTTATTCTTTGATTAAGAAGGACAATCAGGGTGGCTGGCTGGCTCTGTTGGTAGAACATGCGATTCGTGATCTCAGGGTCATGAGTTCAGGCCCCACTCTGGGCATGGAGCTTACTTTAAAAAAAATGTAGAGGGGAAGCTATACATTAGCCGAAGACTTAGCATGATTACAGGTGACCATATAGAAAATCTTGTGTTTAGGATCCTGATACAATGTGTGACATAGAAAACGTAGCCCATATGTAGAAATGCAAATACAGTATCTTTTCCTGGAGACACCATGGACTATAACGACTTCTTCTTTGGTTCTAAGAAGTGATTGGAGATAAAAATAGACTAATTAGCCTTAATTGACACATTTGCTTATTCTTCTTCCTTGCTGGTGACATTAGCTTATGTTCAGTCTTCGGTAGCAACACACACATCTTGTTGGTGAAGCCTAAAGTCAGAGGCAGGAGATGTGGGTAAAGAACCTGACATCCACTGACCCACTCAAGGTCCTCGGGAGGTTGCTTGTGGCCTTGAAGGTTCCAGTTATGAAGAGTCTGGCAACTGGGTTGCCTGAAGTCGGCAGACGGGGGAAGCCAGCAGCAAGGGTGGGCCGCATGGGTCCCTCGGCGTGGAGTCTTCTTGTCCCTGGCCGCTGCGACCCTAATCCTAATGTTACCTGATTTCCAGATACTTCTTTGCCCTGCCCTGTAGTGAAATACCAGTGTAGTACTGGGAGACTGACCGCAGCAACAGAGACAGAAAAAATTAGCAACGACGGACATTAATTGGCTGCTGACAGCGTGTATGTGCATTATCATAGTTGATCCTCACAAGAGCCTAGGCTCTACCTCTAATGGAGGTTGAGTTATTGTCCCCTTCGTGGAGGGGGAAATTGAAGCTTAGGGTGTGGGGGTCACTTGGCCGAAATCATGAAGCCGAGAGGTAGTAGCCTGACTCCAGAGGGCTTGCGCCTGACCACTAGGCCACAGGCCTTCCTTGTCATTCTACACTGGGTGCCGTTTGGTTAAATTTAATCCCACAAGTAATACCTGAGTTCCCATCACATGTAGACACTATGTGAGGTGGCATAGACATTTCCGGTCAAAAGGCAAAATTCCCAGCTGGTGGATCCTGCAGTCCCCGGAACTAGGTTTTGCTGTGGTAACAACCTCAAAACCAAAGCTGGTTGACCAAAACCAAAGCTGGTTTCTCAGTCATGCTACATGTCCAAGGCGGATCAACTAGGGTCTCTGCTCACTATGGTCACTCGAGGACATGGGCTAACGAGGCAGCTCCCACCTCGAACACTGAGGTCTCCCAGGAGAGGAGAAGAGACAAACATGGAGGGCTCATGCCAGGCTCATCCCAGAAGGGACACACATTCCTCCCACTCCCTACACATCGTCTAGGACACATCGATGGCTCCACATACTCAAAGAGGGACTCGGTAATCTGATCCCATGACAGTGACCACCACAAGGAGACGAAGACTAGCTGCCTCACAAGGCAGAATGTGGTACGTCGTAAGCTGCGTGCCATAGGTCAGAAGGGCCTGGAAAATGATTCCCTTGTGGGATCAGGAAAGGCTTCGTGGAAGAAGGATGGGCTTTACAAGGTAAGTGAGACCATGGTAGGCAAAGATCGGGGTGCGGTGGGGTGAGGACCTAGGTGGAGATAAGAGTAAGAGTAGAGGCTCAAAGTGGGGAAGGGGTGGTCACTGAAGGAATAATAATACCTTCTAGAGCACAGAGTGCAGGTGGTGCATAACAGGGGCAAAGTGGGAAGGCTGGACTGAGGCTGCGTCGTGAAATCTGTTGTCAATTTGGTGGCCCGTGGAAAGCCCTGGAAGGGGCAGCTGTGACACCACGATCAGAGCCATGCTTTAGGAAGTTTCTTCAGACAGCAGTGGCACAGAGGGGAGTTTGAAGTTAACAGCCTCAGGGGCAGGGAAGAGGCTGTTGTATTCCCTCAGATGAGAGAGGAGAAGGGCCAGGGGGAGGGGCCAATGAGAATGGAAAGTAAAGGAAGGGTGGAAATAAAACCCCCCAGAACCACAGACTCAGACAGGAGATCAGGCTAAATAATCAAATGTAATCAGGAGGGTTGGGAAAGGGAGGGAGGGAGGGAGAGAGAGAGGGAGAGGGAGAAGGGGGGAAAATGTCCTGATTTCAAGCCTGCGTAAGTTCTTGGATGACATCAGTGGCCTTTCTTGAGAAGCCACAAGTGGCATCTAGCAAGGTCAAATCAAGTCTTACTTCTATGAAAAAACAGATGCCCCAGGCACCATAGATATCGTACTAGGCAAGAGCTTGTTGCTAAATCTATCAAATATTCTCCTCTCCCAAGAACATTTGAATTAAGTCACTACCTCCCAAGTGTGCCGTAGGATTTGTGTGCTAACCCTTACACGCTGGCACTGACCACGGAAAAATCTTTGACAACCTGTAGCTGGTGTGAAAATACGCTTCGTGTCTTCTTTAGACTTAGCAGCATACATATTTTATGAAAACATTTTTAAAAACATCAAGGAGAGCCCGTGTGTCGGCGTGTTCATTCTATATGCATGAACAAGAATTCAATTCAGGAAACCTGAGACAGGTTATAGGGGATTTTTGCAGAGTCAGCAAGGTGTTATACACCGATCACTATCATGAAGTCCAAGGCCTAATTAACCCTACTTAGATGGAAGCACAATCAAAATCCACCGAGGCTATTTTAACTCGAGGTAATTTTAACTTCAATCCAGTCTTGCACACATCAGAGCAGCTCGGTGAATACCCCCATCTAATCTGCCTCGCACAGCAGGTGTATCTGTGAAGGCTTAGAATCTGCTTTCCAGTGAATATAAAGCTTTGGTTTTATAATGAATCATATGCCTCAGTAAACTTACTTTAATGTTTTCGCGTTGTCGTCTTACAATTAGATCAGGAATGCCAGACAGTTTAGTAAACAGGAAAATGCAAAGCCTGGAAATAGGATTCAGCTTTTTGTTGGGATTTTTTTTTTTCACGTATTTGGAAAGCACATTGATTCCATAAGGAAGGAGCAGGATCTTGGAACTTGAGTCCTAGACGCCACATAAGGTCTTGCTACTCGGGTGTGGTCTGTGGCCCAGCAGCAACAGCATGACCTGGGGCTTGTTAGAAATGCACCTTCTCAGGCTCCACCTCAGCCCTACTGAATCAGAAGCAGCATTTTAACAAGATGGTGGGGGGAAGCTGTGTGCTCGCCTGAAGTCTGAGAAGCACTGAGATAAGGGACCTGACACAGTGGACTAAAGACATTTAAGTGACACATGACCTGCAACGAGCCAGAATCGACATCAGTTTCAGCCAAACCTCTGGATTTCTGTAAATCCCAGAGCATTCAGCTCAAATCATTACGGCTTTGCTCTCTTTCCACTGGAATTTCTTTGACAAAATTATCGCTATCTGATACCTGCTCTCCCGGCGGATTGAGAAGATGCAATTCGTTTCAGAAGGTTGACAATTTTTTCCACGAATACACATTTTGTCTCCTTAGTTCCATTGTAGGCTCTTTGAAAGCAAGGCCAGTTTAGTCTTCCTAGACTAGTTTTCTAGACTAGAAGATCCTTATAGTATTCTGCTAGAGTCTTTCTATTTTAAAGTGGTTGGAGGTTGTCTAGTCCACTTAGCACTTCTCAGCCTTATAAAAAGAAGTTTGTTTATTTACTTGTTTGGTTATTTATTCAGAGAGTGAGAGAGGAAGGGGCAGAGAGATAAGGAGAGAGCCGAAGTAGGCTCCATACTCAGCACAGAGCCCAACATGGGGCTCGATCCCACGCCCATGAGATCATGACCTGAGCCGAAATCAAGAATCAGACGCTTAAGCAACCGAGCCACCCAGGTGCCCCAGCACTCCTCAGCCTTTTGAAACGTACGCTCCGTTTTGAAAACTGTGGAGGTTCCGTGTCCTAATGTTCAGTGAAAAAAAGTAAAGTCCGAAAGAGTATTTGGAGCATGCTACCTTTCATGTAAAAAGAGAGAATATAGGAAAATACCCAGCCATGTACTCATTTGCACAAAGGAAATGCAAAGAGGGTTAGCCAGAAACGAAGGGTATGGGCTACTACCCACAGCAGGTGAGTGGACAGGAGTGGAGAGAAGAGGAAAACAGAAGAGAGGAGGAAGGGAGGAGGAAAGAGCCATCTTTCTATGAGTACATCTTATGTACAGTTTGACTTACGCATCAAAGTAATGCTTCACATATCCCAAATAAATAAATAATTCAAAGCAATCAGGATGTGTGTTGGGGGGGGCAAATGGAATACAAATACTAAAACTAAATCTAGCTCTATTGCAAATGAACAACTACACTAAAGGGACGGGGAAGAAAATAACTAAACAGCTGTGGAAAACAGTGTCCTGACTGGCTACTGGAAGGCTAAAGACAAGCAGCATAAATGCTGTGACCTGGTTAGCAAACATGTTTCTCACAGGACTATCAGCTAGCAAGTCTGGAACTAATCTATGTAGATAATAGAACTAATAAATAGGTAAATTCATCTTAGAATTCGAGAGCAGCAGTTTCCACCATAGAAGAAAGATGTTACAAGTAAGAAAAGGGATAAGTATAAAATGATCCCTGTGATAATTAGTTTTAAATCATATTCATATCTATCTATCTATATATATTTGTCTGTCTCTCTTTATATGTATATGTATACACACACACATATATGTGTATATATATGTATATACATATGCATATGTGTATATATGTATATACATATATGTGCGTATATACATATATATATATATATATGAAGGCCTAAAGGCATTACCACCCAGGAGCAATGAACACACCTACAACATAGCTATCTGGGTATCTACACAGCACTGGCCAATAAAAAGAATCAGAGCTTTTGGAAAAGTGGCCAATTCTGAACCAGGACATGGAAAATACAAGATGAGTCTGGAACATCTCCTAATGCCAGAAAACAAGAAAATGCCCCCCAAAAGATGAGAACCTGTTCAAAGAAGACAGCAATGAACCTGGAAGCACCAAAGCTGAAACAATCTAGCAAGAAAATATAGTATAGATTCTAACCTAAAATAAAGTAAATGTCCATAAATGATAGATAGATAGATAGATAGATAGAAAACACCAAAAACAGATAAACAATTGTGATCAAATGCCTATAACATAAAGATTGCCATGGTAACCATTGTTAAGAGTACAGGGTTTTCTGGCGTTAAGTACATTTACATTGTTGTACAACCATCACCACCACCATCTCCAGATCTCTTTGCATCTTGCAAAACTGAAACTCTGCACCCATTCAACAACGATGTCTCGTTCTCCTCTGGCAACCACCATTCTACCTTTGTGTCCATGAACTTGACCACTCACATTTTGACTGCTGGGTCTTTCACACGAGGGGCATCGTAGAGCGCTTGTCCTTTTGTGACTGGCTCGTTTCACTCAACATAGGGGCCTCAGGATTCATCCATGACACAGCAGGTGTCAGAATTTCCTTCCTGTTAAGGCCATTGTCTGGACACCACATTTTGTTCATCCATTCATCCGTCAGTGGACACTTTGTGGCTTCCGTCCCTTGGCTATTGTGAATAATGCTAAGAACATGTGACATCCCGCTTTTATATTTACACATTCTTCACTCAATTGTCAGAGTCCTACAGCATCTCTGGAAAATCAGTATTATTATTACTTTCTTGCTTATCAGACGAGGACAAAGGGGCTCAGAGTATCATGGTCACTACGTGGCAGAGCAGGGTTTTGAATGCAGGTGTAAGAGACCAACAGTCCCTGAATTCAGTTCCACTGATTAAACATGGGAAACCGCATATATCTTTCATTTGCTTTTGAAAAAGGAATACTGGCTAGAAGAATATCCTCCCTGGGAATTTACTGGATAATAGAGAGAGATTAAACTGTCCTAGGTTTTCAAAATAATGAGAGTACTACCATTCTGGGTTTCCAAAACAATTTGAATCACTTTCAGGGGTCCAGAGTTAATTTAGCTCTTTTTCCCCGTGAAATGTTCTTTTGTCTTCTGGAAGCTCGTGAAGCCTGGAATGAGAAGGTGAGGAGGGCGACGCATCCCCCAAAGTGACGGATTCTAATGAGGATTCTCTGTCTGTCCTGTTATATTCCCTCCTTCCCTTAGAGACCAGGGGATCTGACCCCTGCAGGGACCTGGCCGGACTGGGGGTTGAGGGGAGAGTGACAGGAAGTCTTGAGCTTGGGTGCAGTCAACGAGGACAACACTGTTTTCTGGGGTAAATGGTACCCAGAACCACCCCACTGTGCCTGGCCCTCAGGAAAAGCCGTCCCTAGCCCTGCTGAAAGGCGCCAAAACATTAGCTGCCTGTAATTTTGACACGGCAGATATTTAATAAGGAACAAATTAGCACTTGGGTCTTTTTTTCCTGAGACAATCCAATTTCTATGCCAGGCACCAACTTCTATATTTCAAAATGCATTTTTGAAGGTTAATTAGAGAAGCGGCAGAGACAGTGTTTTCCAAGAGGGATTTTTCCGGTTCCTTCTAGGTCTACGGACGGCAGAAAAAATAACTTTCCGACACTGTAAATTGAGTATGTGAAGCTGTGAGAATAAACCCATCTCATTAGTCATCATGTCAATTATAGTATCTAAGGAACAATTTTGTAGCAATAGCATATTTATTTGATGTTGTGAAAGCTACCTGGACCCACTGTTAGGATTGTATTTGCTCTTAATGCTCCGAGTACCTCTTTAACAAAATGGCACTCCATAAAAATTTAGTGTGTTCCCACCGTAATTAAATGGCCCTAGTCATTTTTGCATTTATGATATAAACTGTAATGGCTGTAAAACCCCGCAATTAACTTTCCTTGCGCCAACATTTCATACTTGAGAAATTCTCATTACAAATTTCATTACTGATTCACTTATCTGTAATTTGTCCTATGTAACCTAAAGAATATTAACAAATTTAGAGTCACTTTTGCTCTATTAAAAACTAAATATAAAAGTCTTTCACCTAGCAAGTCAATCTTGATATTTCAACGGGCCCCGAAACGGTTCAAGTGCGGCGGTGAGGCCGGGAAGGGGAAGAGATCGTCTGTCTGGAAAAAGGGGAGCGAATGTGGCGGGAAATAAGTGGGTGTCATCGAGCTCACCCGCCTTCTCAGCGAGAGGCACAAAGGCTCTTGGGCAAGGCCAGGGGAGCAGGGGACAGCGCATGTGGAGAAGTGACAGGGGAAGTCAATGAAGGCCCCGGGGTTTCCTAGGCCGGGGCCTGAGGCTCCTCTCACTTTTGCTTCCAGTCTCTTTCCCCTGTGCTCCTCTCGCTCTTGGGGGTCAGGGCTGGCTGGAGCCACCCTTGCACGGTTGTACCCGGCTTTTCTGCTTTGGTAGGAAGTCTCCCGGAGGAATTTGGTTGTCACCAACGGCAACGTGGAAAAAGAGTTCAACGCGAGGGGGAAAGCGAGCGTCCCCGACTGGAGAATACTTACATTGCAATTTGCCTTCTCCCCTGGCACAGATCGCCTTGTGGTGAAATTTGGAGAAAATTTCTGCCTCTTCTGAACCCCCTCCCCCACTCTTTAAGGCAGAAACGAATATACACCCACATTTAAGTGCAAGTCATCTGGCCTGGTGTCATGAGACCTGAATTCTAGTCTTCACTCTGTCCCGACCTTGCTGGTTGACGGGGGCAGGTTTTGTAACCTGTCTGGGCCCCAGCTGCTGCACTGGGAAAGGAAGGGGCTTCTAGAATGGTCACTGAGAACACAGGGAACACCGAGAACATAGGGAACATAGGAAGCTACCGAACAGTTCATTTCCTAGTAGATAAAACCAAGGGCCTCTCTTCATGCAACCAAAGCCACCTTAGCCCCTGGGTTCCCGTAACAACGATCTCCACGAGGAAGAGCCTGAGTAAATATTTTCCCCCAATAACACCCTATCTCAGCATTTCCCTGCCTTCCATAACTGCGTTCATTTTATTCTAGTTTGTAATTAACTTTTACACAATTAAATCGGAGATAGAAAATTACTGTCCCAACATAAATAATCCTGCTGCTGGATGCGGCAGTGTTAACACAATCAACAATACGATTCATAAATGAAAGAAATGTTGTCATACTTATTACTTCTGTGTGCTCCATCTTTTATAGAATATTACAGTGTAAATTGAAATTTTATATGATTTAATAAACCTCAAAAAGATATTATGGCCAAGTAACCACATAACTGTAACAAATTGTCCTCCTCCCTCATTACAGAGCTTTCTCCTCACACGGGGCTCAGCCTCATTATCAGAGCGGTGTCTTTGACAACCCGGAGCCCATTAAAAACACCTTGAAGAAAGGATACCCCACGCCGTGGCGCTTCAAAATCTATACCGGGCTGCAACCCTTAAGGATGGCGTTACAAAATCAGGAAGCAGTTCCTTCATTTTTCATCCCAGGGAATCAAGCAACAGACGGGTTATCTGGGCCCCGAAGCCAGCCGCCCACCCCCACACATCTAAGTGACCCACGCCAAGTTCCGCATCGCCACAAAGACTCTGAAGTCAAATAATCGAAACGGCAGTGGAGGAGGGGGGGTACTGCCCCTCCAAACCTTTAGCTGCTCTTATAGGGTTACTGGTTTAGGTTTCAAGTTGCTTTGTTTTCAGGGCACCAGAGCTCCCATTTGCCACCGATTGCCATTTTTCAAAGGTTTCTGGCTCACCCAGGAATTCATTAGGGTAGTAGCGAGAAGAAAGGGCAGAGAGAATAGACCTGCAGTGGAAGTCCAACCCCACCCCGCGCTCTCTCCCGCCTCACCCGCGCTCCCTTGTTTTCCAGTTTGGAAGGAGCAAGCCAGGGGTGTATGTGAGCACTCTCATCAGATGCAGCGGTTTTCTGAGAGCCTGGTGCGATTTCTGTAGCTTCCAGCAATGTGTGGGACACACTTGCACTGAAGAATTTAATGACTTGTTTTACTGCTGCCTGCCATCAATATTTATCTATATTAACTGAAGAAAGGCATTACTCGAAATGGCGTTTCACACCTCTGAGCATTATACAGTAATTCTAAAGTCGTAAGTTGTACCAAATTCTACGGGCAAACTGAGAGATACGGTATGAATGGAAATAGTCCAGCTCGAAGTTTTTAAACTTGAATTGTCTGCAGCAATCTGGAAAGCCAAAGTCAAGATGATTGGAGTTGTTATGGCTGGGAGTCTCTGGGTAAAAAGGAACGGAAACAATCGTTCCTTTGCTTGTTTTTGTTTTGTTTTGTTTTGTTTTGTTTATCCCTTGAATTATCAAGAGCCCTTTGAAAGTATATATAATAGAAAAGAGAAGCTCAGACAAAGCAATGAGCCGACGTAGAGGAGTACCTGGCTTATTTCTGCCTTAATCACTCAGGCAAGCAGGCTGAATTATCCCTTCCGTGTTTCCACTTACCTTCCTCTGGTGGTCAGTTTTCTCGCCCTTGGTTTCCCCTTGCCAGAGAGTTGTCTCTGAGCCCGTTTTATCACGTAAACACTTCCTGGTTTGCATCTCTTCAACGCACTTCTGGAAAAAGTACCCCACTTACTGGATGGAGGGTTTGTGCCCCTGCTTATGGCCGCCCCGCACCCCCACTAGCACGCAAGCGCCTTGAGGGCAGAGACAAGCCGTTCTGTCTCTAGCATAGATATATGGCAGGGGCCACTTTCCATTTGCAGAGTGAATTACCCGCCCCAGAAGACCGTGAGCTTAAGGCACTGCGGGAATTCTAGTATCTGCACAGACCACGTCATTTTGAGCTTTAAAAGCACCCTTTAAATATCCTAGGCTTGAGCTTTACTGAAAGGCCAGCGTTCTCAAGGGTGAAAAGGCTGAGGGAGATCAGTTGGGCCAACCCTTCACCTTACCGAGGAGAGAACTTAGTCCCAGAGGGATTAAGAGACTCACTCATCCAAGGTCGTTCAGAGCTTTGCAGCAGCAAAAGTAGCTCCAGAACCTGGGCTTCTGGCTGCTGGCTCTTTCTCAGACGCTGTGTTCTATCTCCAAAAATAAGTTCTCCCGCCAATGGCTTCTAGAAGAGCTTGACTTTCGCATTCTGGTCTAAAATGCACTTCCTATAATTTTCCCGCCTTTAGAAATTATGTTTATGGGACATCGGGGCAGGAGAATTAGTCCTCAATTCATAATAGATAAGGTTTACAGTTTTAATAACGGAAGTAGAACTTCAGGGAAACTTTACAACTGCCCTATCAGCCCACCATACTTAGGTTTTATGTTAATCCAGGATTACTCACCCAGTGACTTTACACACTTTGGAAGAAGCGCAAGACTTGGAAATAGAACTAGCGAACAGAAGGACACATGTGCAGCGGGAGTCTGATTCCCAGCCTTTCTGGAGTTGTAAAAGCCTGCTGTTATTTGGTGGCTTCTGTGAAACAGGACTGACACATTGCTTATTTCCTTTAAAAAAAAATATGAAGTAGAATTAATTTATTTTCATTTTAAGGCTTGGAAGCACTCCTGGAATTAACCAGAGATACCCTGGAGAATGAGCTGTAGGGATGAGAATCACTGAATGAGAAGCTGAAAATCAGGAGGTAAGACCGCGTATGTATCAATCCACATTCAGGCACGACATTGAGCATGACTTATAAAGTCATTTGTGTCCTTTAAATAAATAGATAGTGATAGATTTTCAAAAAGGGTTGAGGGAGGGAAAAAGCTATTCAGGAAACGCTGGTGTAATCCTGCTGTTTTCAGGAAAAAAGGGAAGTCGTGGGTCTAATTTCGTGCCATGCTAGGCATCAGTACTCAGGGTAAATAAAATTGCCTACTAAAATAAGATATCTTTTCTCTGAATGTCATCTGTTTATCCACTCTTCTAAGTAAAATTAATAGCAAAGGTAAAGAAAAGCGTGGCTCATCATATGGGGCAGAAGCTTTGAAAAAAAAAAGGAAATATGTAAAGCTTTCTCTCAACATCAAATCAATATCTCATTTTCTTAGTGATTAATTCAAAATGAGCATCCAGCTCCTAATGTTTTAACTGATATATGATCCCAATCTTTTATTTACTCTCTATATTTCCAAGGCGGGATCATTTTAGCGGCAGCTGGTCGTTGTGTTGATAACTCCCTGATTTAGGTCAGCGGAACACGTGCAGATGATAAAAACAGTTTTAGGTATCTCGAAACCACGATACGGAAATATTTTCTTCATTCTTTTAGGCTAGCAAGCAACGACAGGTATTCAAAGCATCGGACTGTCAACACAGTGAGTCCTGCTGTCGCCTGCATCATAATCTGTTTCTTAGTAACACTTGGTCTGAGCAGCCGTAATAGAATTAATTATACTTCATTTTGCTGCCTTTAACAGTATTGACCAAATTTAAGAACAAATGAGAAGTGCTTATCAAGCTTGAAGAAAATAATCCATCAGTGGCACAATTTAAATTCTCTGCAGTTCTCTTATTAATCAAAGTAACACTTACTATCCTATCTCCACTTCCCATTAACAGTCATTAAGCCCTGCTGCTGATTGAAGCAATTTCTTTAGGGATCTCAACCTCATTTTTAAGAGAACCTTCTTTAGTGGAAAACAATATCATATAAACGCAGCAACTTAAGAGAGAGGGAGAAGGTTCTTCAATCATGTTCTGACCTTGATAGTTTTCAATGGTGTGAGTTCAAAAAAGTACCCAACTGTGATTCTGGAAACTTCGAGAGTGGATGGGCTGTCCTTGCCTCAGCACCTGAAGGAGGCACGACTCGAACAGGCAAGGCTTGGACTTGGCTCAGACCGCTTGCCAGCCTCTCTGGAGCACTATGGCCTTTGTTCTAGTCTTTCGCTCACAGTGTCTGATGCTTCTCAGAAAAACGGAATACCCCAAGCTTACCAGGCATACCTCTGTTTTGAGTTGTCGTTCTGAGTAGGTGCGCGGTAGAGAGGTAAGACCAAGGAGTGTGGGGCCGGAAGACTTGGGTTTGAGGCAACACTCATACTTCTAAACCAGGGGATCTTGAACAACTTATCCAGTCTTTCTGTCTCCATTTTCCTCTGAAATGGAAATAAGAGTACCATCGGCTCTACATTGTGCACAGAACACAAGAAAATGTATGTGAAAGTCTTTTGAAATTGTCAAATGCTATACAAATGTTAACTCATCAAGCCCTAGAAGTCATGGACGGTGTTTCGTTCAGTTCTGTCCCCAGGCTCTCGCCCAAGGCTGAGACATAGTAGGGGCCCAATAGGTGTTGAAGTAATGCTAAGGAAGCCCTATTTCTAAACGTGAGGATAATGTAATAAAGCCGCATCATGTAATTCTTCAAAAATACCTGCAATGGTGTGGAGTGGAAGGGGCCATGGAGGTACAAAGCAGGGCTCTAGGGCACTGAGAAGAAAACCGAAACACTACGAGAATCCAGGGAATTTGGAGGGCCACGCCCTGCTCCTGAGATGTTCCCAGAGGCCAGAAGAGAGTAGACTTTGGCAGGGAGTGCACTGCCTTTCCTTGAAGAGATGAAGGGCACCTTCCACCACTTAATCTCTGGTAAGACATTCAGTGTATGATTCCCGGCTCGAAGAAATGAAACGCGGAGCTGAATTTTGGGATCACAAGAGTTCTGTGATCAGTGTGACTGAGGAAGCGGTGACCTTAAGAGGAAAATGCCCAGGGAATGTTGGTGACTGGTACGGGAAAGCCTGCCGGTTAGGTCATGCTAGGCAAGATGGAAGAGGGGGAACCGTTTCCTCACCAGGTGCCCAGTGCATTCTGCGCCTGGAGGTTGGACGTCACAGCGATTGACAGCACAGCTTGGGGAACTTACTAGGCTGGTAAGAGTCAAGTCGGCAAGTCGAACGCAAAGCAATCGCATATCAGGATGTGGTCTGGACTCGGGCATAGGCTCTGGGCCTGCATCGTAGCTGTTCTACTAGCATTTTGTGTCCAGACATCTAATAATACTCTGGAGTCTCACCTCCTCGCATGCCTAACCCCTTGGACACCAGTGTTTCCTTTCGGTTATTCATCGTCATTCACCATAATCCTAATGTTTATAAAAGCCAAATACGGCATGGCACCGGTTATAAAATTTCAAGGCAGTAAAAACACTCAGTATTCCTCCCGCTCAATCTTATCCACGAGGAAACAGACTCCGGTCCAGTGCTGTGCCTGAGGCCACCCAGCTGGGCACAGTTGGCCATCTTGAGCCCATTCAGAAGTGACCTCACTCCTCTGCGCAGCCTTCCGAGATCTGCTACGAAGCTCTTCTCTTTCCCCCAGAGGAGGCCGTATACCTTTGAAGGAGACCCACAGAGACCTCTCAGGAAGGATTTCAGCATGCCTGTCGGATTCTTATGTCTCCGTTTTAAACACGGAACCCTTTTGCTTTGGGCTGGCTCAAAGAGAAAGGTTTCAGAGATGGGACAGGTGAGGCAGATCCATCATTTTCGCTTAATGGTCAAAGTCCCAGGACAGATCAATCAAGACCTGGATCTGAATTTGCTTGGCCAGCATAGACGTGAAGACGCCTTTCAATAGGCTATTGGGCCTGATGTATAAAGAGAATCATACAATCGATGTAGATGTGGAACAACCTCAAATTCTGATGACCACTGACATCTCCGGCCGCAGACCAGGCCCCCCTCTTGAGATGTTCCCGGAGGCCAGAAGAGAGGAGACTTCGGCGGGGAGTGAATTGCCTTTCCTTGACGAGATGGAGGGCACTATCCACCACTTAATCTCTGATAGACGTTCAGTGTATGATTCCCATCTCGAAGAAATGAAACGCTGAGCTGAATTTTTGGATCAATGGAATACCTACTCCTGTTAAAGCACTTAAAAAGGAAAACATCTACAAAACGTCCCATTAGGCTGACAAATTTATAACACTATGAAAAGCGTGCCAGCAGTTTCAAAGCCGAATAGAGCGTTGTGTTTAAAGAGTATGAATGGATTTGAGTTCAGCCATATTTCATCCACGCGAACAAGTTTAGCTATCACATCTCTTCCCAATATTTCCCACATTTACTTTTAACTAGGCATATGTACGCCATGACAGAATATGGACATCATCTTAAAAAATAAGTTGTAAAATGAATGATATTAAATGGACTTTCACAGCGTGAAGACATGGAAATATATTCTCATCTTGATGTGCGGGGCTGTACAGACATAAATGCCATTAGCATTAATGGTAATTATGTGCGTAAATCCCCATGCTCTGGGTGAGAATATGCCCCTTAGTTTGCAAGTACAATGACGGGCTCATTTTTGAGATTAGAAACAGCTGAGGCTTCCCCCGCTCCTCACCCCCTAACTGGAGACATATACAGAGTGGCTCAGAGCATAAAGTCTGATCGGCCCCTTTCACGAAACACGCGATTCAAGCACTTTAAAATTCTTTCGCCTCGGCAAAGCGTAGGAGAAAAGTCTCTACCTGCAGTCTGAGTTTCCCACTAATTTACGCTACAGCATTCGTAGTTTCTTGTCACCTGCCCGGGGTGGTTACCCTACCGGAGCTCTGCACGCTCACAACGAATTCATTTTATTATGGGCTGATAACTACCGAGAATAATAGTTTTCAGTCGACCCAGAAAGGACCGCGTAGCTACGATGAAAATTTGTGGAAAGCACGCAAATTTGGTATCCTGTTTACCAAGGCCAGCGTGCTCTAATCTCATTGAAACAGGCGGGCAGGTGATAGTGCCAGGGAAAAGGATCGCGTCTTCCCTTTTTAAGCCTTACGTTAACAAGGCAACATGACCCAAGTATTCGGTTAGGCCTCACTTCACACAGTAGGAAAACAAAAAAAGTCCTCTTTGCCCAAAAGTCAGAAGACATTTCACACAGAGGGCCGACTGTTTTATAACTTCACAAACACTCCATCAGGGGAAGATGGGACGAGGAGACACATGTAATTAAAATATACTAAAAGAAACAAGCCATTGCGGCTTTCAATTACCATGGAACGAAGAAGCAACCATATTATTTCTACAAACTATTTTCACTTAGCACAGTTCAGATGGAATTATTGCCATGACCTTTTAAAAATGTGAAAGAGTGAATCAATACCCTTTCAGAGGCAAGATTACAGGACCAGAATTGGCCGTGCTCTAATAGTATTTCTGCATCAGAAGGCAGTTGAAACCTAATTATCGTCAATCACATACAAGGTAGTGCCACGTACTGATGAGCCCAGGCAGACAGCAGCGTGCACGGGAGGGTCTGTGAATGAGGGTCTTCGACAGGGAGGAGCACGTGTGCTGAAGGGGCCGGGGCATCCGGGAAGCCCGAGGCCAGTGGAGTAAGGCTTACAGGTGACTTATAGGGACTGTCACTCATTTACAATAACTAACACCGGCCTGTCAGAAACAGCCACCTGTAAATGATGTATGAGTGGCTGGCAGCCTGCCATCCCCCCATAGACCTTGCAGCCAAGAATCACATTTTATTGTCGAGGTCATCGGAATGCTTACTTGGATACATGCCATATATTATTAAAAAATAACAAACAGCCAATCAGCAACGCTTCTTAAGGCTCAAGGGCAAAATAGCCAACCTGCTTGCAGAAAATGGGAAAGCAACATCCAAGCTCCGTTTTAGCAGGTGATTTTTTTTTTAATTGCTTCTCTCCACAGAGAAAGAAACAACGCTGTGGAGAGGCCCGAGGCAAGTGATACAATGTCAGATGGAGAGAATATATTCGGATATTCACTTTTCCTGGGCTGTTTTATCCATGATGCCAGCACCAAAAATAAACTTCTCTTCATCAACAACGACAGCCCCAACTGCTACGCTACGTGCTGGTGATAAGCTTCCAGGCGGTGAAAGCCACAGAAACCAGTTAGCAAGGCAAGGAGATAAGGATGTCTGGTTTGATTTTTCTATTCAGTTCCATCTTTTTGGAATCTGCCAGAGAGTACCAAAATGACCCTGCGTCCCACGACAAAATTTTTCTTTGCAACCAATCGTTTCATATACTATCAGAAGGCCATATACTGTTTTTAATGTGATCCAATAGCCGAGGTATGGGTAGAAGTTTCAACAATGATTCAACATAAGAAACGTATAACATTATCAAATGTTAGAGATACTGGGGCGCCTGGGTGATTCAGTCAGTTAAGCCTCTGACTCTTGATTTGGGCTCAGGTCACGATCTCACAGTCTGTGAGTTCGAGCCCTCCCCCCCCCCCCCCCCCCCCCCCGTGGGCTCTGTGCTGACAGTGTGGAGCCTGCCTGGGCTTCTCTGTCTCCCTCTCTCTCTGCCCCACTTGATCTCTCTCTCTCAAAAAATAAACTTTAAAAAGATGTTAGAGACAGTAAGCCATTAAGAAGAATTTGACAACTCCTGGCAACTTTCAAGCCAAAGAATCTATTCTGCAGCCATACAATTTCAAATATCGTCCCATCTAGCTTAGCGTTGAAAATCTCGGTGATAATCGGCTTGCCCCGTCTTGCTCCACAAGCTTCACTTACTCGCACAGAAACGAAGGATTCGGCATATTTGTTAACATCATATAGTAATTGGACAGCGTTTTGTTCAATGCTCTTAATGTTGCTCGAATAAAAACATTAAAAATGCACTAAAACAAAACAAAGCAAAACAAAACTAGGAATACTCATTACACACGAGCAATAGTTTTTAATTTAGAAAAAGAGTCTAATTGAAATTATATTTGTTATGCAGAGACTGCCAATAATTATCTTGGCTTTAAATATGCAAACACAAAGATTTCTTTTTGAATTGATGACTCTTTTCAGAAGGGGCTGCCACTAGTTGAATTCAGTGATCCGGGGACTGGGCTGTGAAAACAGGTGGTCCCCAGGTGGACCGGATAGCCTTCCAGAGCTGCCACGGTAGAACACGTGCCAATGTAGCGACCGGGCGGTTCCATGAGATTCCGGCCCTAGGAGTATGTCACCATGCTTGTCCCAATCACTCCACTACAACCACAGAATTCCCGAATGGGCAAATCCGCTTCCCGCAGACCGGTGATATGCCACCATTTTAGCCTCGGGGCTCTTATCACGGAAAATGAGAGAACAAGGGGCATTTGGCGAGACTAAAGAGGAAGTTAAAATCCTGCCCTGGCTATGACGAGCGATTTTGAAAAGCCGACCACCATGGCTAAAAGCAGTGACTTGTGGGTAAGGAGGGACTCCTACGGGATTCCGTAACTCACTTGTTGGGCTCAAAAACAGCATGCAAGAACCTCTCTCTTAAAGAGCTCACGGCCAAAGACAACCTTCACACCTCTTCTTTATGACATATCATGTTATCGCAATTGATGTGACACCAATGCCTGCTGCACGGTAACCACTCCAAGTCCTCTTTAACTGGAGGCTTCTCAATATACTGATTTCTAATGTCCCGCAAGTGCTATAAAGTGATTGCTGTTGACCATCGTCTTGTTTTAATGTCCCCTATATAATAATAAACTTTAATGCTAAAAAAAAAAAATCCGTTCGCAGGAATGTATTTCTTGTGAACTACCATGTGATGTGAAGAAAATAAATTTCCCTCTTGGCAACTTAATTTGTAGATAACTGGGGTTGTTTTGAGATAGGAGTCTTACACGGAATTTGGAATCTATGTGACTGTTTAATATCATTAAGGGAATATTGTGTTGGTTACAATGGCTCACTAAAGTAACTGGTTTCCATGTGGTTATATCAATCTATTTCTGTAGCATTGTGCACTAGTTTTTCCCCTAGAGTACTCCTTGTAACGCTGAGAAAGTGTCAGAAATAATGACTGTCTACCTATATCTGCAATAAAACGTAGAGCATGGATATTATAGTTGTAAGTATCAAAGATTTATTTCATGACTGCAGGTAATGATGAATCTTTTAGCACAACTAATGTC